>NC_057794.1:452075369-452375369 GCF_018294505.1 Triticum aestivum
TCTAGAGGCAGCATCTATCGGCTTCAGTTAGAAGTAGTAGCGAAGGAATCACTCGATCGGGTTCAGTTAACAGCCATCGATCGATCGCTTGGGTTCAGTAACGCGTAGCCTGCAGTGCAATCGCTCGGGTTTAGTTAGAGCCCAACGCCTAGCTCGGGTTCAGTTAGAGCCAATGCCTCGCACACACGGGCGTACGTGTACGAGAGAAGCACGCATCGCTCGGCCCCCGACCTCCCACTGTAATCGGGAACTCCCCGAAATTTTCCTCCCCCTCGCTTCTACCATGGTTTTTTCCGTCATGGACGGCCCAAAGAAGGTCATGCAGCTGCGTCTCCGGCCCGCCCAGGATGAAAAGCCCATTTTCTGTCATGATTTTTTGTCATAGAAGTAGGAGCCCACCACATCTATGATGATACCGGGTTTTGTCACAATTATCGTCATAGAAGTGTCATATGTATGACAGAAAAAAATTTCGTTCGGCCCAAAATGTCACGGATGTGTCTTTTTTTGTAGTGGGGAATTATGCAGTCTCATGTCTTTTAGCCAGCCATAATATATGTGAAATATGCAATGCCATCCTGTTTAACCAGGCATCATATATTTGAATGATATGTTGCCCATCCTTTTCTTCATTACATTTCCATTTGTCGACAATGTTTGTACATTAAAATACTCTTCTCGTGAATCAGCCATTTGGGTGTGAGATGGAAAAATCTGGAGTGAAAACAAGGCCTTCAGAGCAGACAGTGCTACCTGTCAAAGAAGATATCTTGTTGGGTCTCGATAGCTCCTCGGAGCTGGATTCAGAGCCAGATGACCAGTCCTATTCCCCCACCGAGGTGTATGCTCTAACTTGGCATGGTTATACTGCTCATATCATGAATATGGTGTCTTGCATTGCATAGTTTAGACATCATATACACAATATTCAACACCATGTTCTTAGTTCAGACATCATATCGAATGCCCTCTGTTTAGCATATAAATCACATATGTGAATTAAATCATGCGATTCTGATTACTTAGACAACATGTATGTGAATTATGTCATGCGATCCGGTTTAGTTATTCATCATATCTTTGAACTATGTTATGCTATGCTATCCAGTTTAAATAGACATCATATATGTGAAATTATGTCATGCTATCCGTTTTACTTAAACAATATACATGTCAACTATTTCATGCCCTCTTTTTTCCACACTATCTATTGCATCTGCCTCTCATACAATGTCTGTACATTCAACTGTGTTTCATGTTTATCAGCCATTTGAATTGGAGCGGGTGATGCCAGTATCTAGCGGAGTAAAAACACGGTCTTCAAATAAAATAGTGCTACCTCTTGGTGGAGAGAGCACCCCAGTTGTACATGCATGAGAACCATCCCTACCACACATAACCCAGACTCTCGCAGATTGTACCCCTACTGCGATGGTCAGAGAACTAGCTTCACCCAATCTAACCCCGACCCAAGCAGCTAGTAACCCAGTTCGTGTTGACACAGCACCATCTCCACCACAGAGCTCCCAAACAATAGTTAGTAAGGCAGCTCCAGTGCCCAAAGGGCTAGTACTACCACGGCGAACCCCAACTCCACCAGTTAGTACGCCTATTCCTGTGGAGGAAGCACAACCAGCCAGTCGTAGTTTAGCATCTATCGCATTTGATGTTGTTAAATCATATGTGCATATCTTCCCATCTTGGAAATTTTATACTGGAGATGAAGGAAAATGCCAGTTGCAGGTGTTTCTTCAGGAGTTATGTGTAAGTAATGTTATTCATGGAAATTACTTTGCTTTGTCCCATACATTCTACCTCCATGATGGTTATAATACAACAATTTTTCCCATTTTCTCTATAGAGAAGGGCCGATTTGGAAACTCAGGATGAGGTAACCTGTGCTAATACCTCTGCTATCTTCGAGAATGCTTGGTGGCAATATCGGAATTACCTGAAGAAAACGTACTTCACTGGCAAAGAAACTCATCAAATTCCCTTACGTTCTCCTAAGACACATTTACTGGATGATGACTGGGAATGCCTTGTTCTGTATTGGTCCCGAAGCAAGAATGCGGTAAGGTCTATGAGCTCATTTTTAAGTATTGTATTCTTGTGTCTTACTGTACTTTGTTCATGTAGAACAAGTGCTTAAACCTGAAGAACAATTGTTGTAATTTAAGATTACATTGCTATCGTACATACCGCTTTGCTCTTGTATCACTATATTTACTCATACAAACTTATTTTTAAATTGAAGGATCCAATCAAAACTCCTATGGCACAACAAGTATGTTCACGCATGTTTCTTTAACAGGTTTGCTCTTACCAATAGCTCTGTTGATTTCAATTTCAATTGTGTATACAGTTGACTTCTCATATCACACACATTACTAGCATCACAACAGAGCCAATAATGTTGTTGTACATGTAGACCCATCATACCCATCTGAAATCTTGTTGTGCCGTGTAGTTTCCCATGCTTTGTATTCTTTCACTGCTGCTTTGTCTTGAACTGATGTGATTTGAACCGTGTCTCTATTTTGATTTGGCAAGACAATGCAATGACCATAGGACATAGATATATGTTTGATTGATGATTTTATTATGTCCTAGTACTTGGCAATAGAAGACTTGGTAGTTTAATCCTGTCCACCTTACTAATGAACTAGTTCACCGAAATGAGTTTCATATACTAGTACATGCCAGACCTGTTATGTGTCTGCTTGTTTCTTCTTTTACAATGCTGACAGAATATTTGGAAAGACACCCTTATTAAGCAATGGTAAAGGAAGTAATGCAGATAAGGTTCAGGATAATGAGATATCATTGTTGGTCTCCAACAAAGCTGATTAAACAGCAAAGGAAGACTATCTTGAAGACAGTGAGACCACCCACTTAGTAGCCACTGACGACGACTTAACCGACATGCTCGACATCGACTCCGAAGACATCGACGGTGTGAATGACGATGCAGGAGACGAACAGGAACCATCGCCCACAGGGCGCCGGACCACCACTTCATCACATGACATATACATGGTGGATACACCCAAAGAGGGAAATGGCGAAGAGACAGTGGAGGATGCCCCCTCCAAGCAACCCAAGCACCGACGTCACCGGCGCCGCTCTAAGTCCCGCCATAGCAAAAACAGCGATAACAGCGCAAGAGGAAATAACAGTCCAATCGACTCTAGAAGAAACGACGACTGGACCACCCCGGTGGCAGAGCACGATCAAGATGCAAACTGCAAACATAGTACGGATCCGGCGTCCGAACACGGCGACGCCAAGGATAAACCTCATCAAACCCCGTCTGGGCAGAAAATAGTCCAGACGTAGATGCAGACATCATCCCGGAAACACACTTGGAGCAAGAGAACCTCCGCCGAAGGCTTATTGCAACAGGGAGGAGCCTAAAGAAACAGAAGCAAAGGCTTAAGCCCGCACAAGATACGCTCAACGGTAGATGGAACAAAGTAAAAAAATTATGGTGGAAGTTACCACACAAATGGCTATCCAAAGCACAAGCTATTACCGGAATTCGACGATGAGGCCTTAGAGCCCACACAACCGAAGAATGATACGGCCAACCGGCCGGATCCACCACCTTGTGAATGCGATAGAGTGGCTAACAAAGTCACTCATAAGTCAACACACGATCTACGTGAGAACTTGCGCCAAAACTCCGGCGCGACCAGATCCATCTATGGATCTAGGAAGCGCGCTCCGGTACAAAACCAAAACCGAATACTACAACCGTCCGAACACCATGGCACATCCCAATACAGGGGTGCCACACACCCCTTATGCTTCACTGATGACATGCTGGATCACGAATTCCCAGAAGGCTTCAAACCGGTGAACATAGAGGCGTACGACGGGACCACAGACCCTGGAATTTGGATCGAGGACTTTATCCTCCATATACATATGGCTTGCGGAGACGATCTCCATGCCATTAAATACTTGCCCCTCAAGCTTAAAGGGCCAGCTCGGCACTGGCTGAAAAGCCTCCTCGAAAACTCAATTGGAAGTTGGGAGGAGCTCGAGGACGCTTTTCGGGATAATTTTCAAGGGACTTATGTCCGACCTCCGGATGCAGACGATTTAAGTCATATAATCCAACAGTCCGGAGAGTCCGCATGAAAGCTTTGGAACATGTTCCTCACTAAGAAGAGCCAAATCGTCGACTGTCCGGACGCCGAAGCCTTAGCAGCTTTTAAACACAGTGTCCGAGACGAATGGCTCGCCAGACACCTCGGCCAAGAAAAACCGAGAACAACGGCAACCCTAACAAGCCTCATGACCCGCTTTTGTGCAGGCGAAGACAGCTGGTTGGCCTATAGTAGCACCAACGACCCAAGCACATCCGAAGTCAGGGATGGCAATGGAAAACCACGATGCAACAAAAACACGCGTCAAAATAAAGAAGGTAGCCCAAATAACACGGAGGTAAACGCCGGATTCAGGGGCTCTCGATCAGGTTAGTGGAAAAAGCCTTTCAAAGGAAGCAGAGAAGGACAATCTGGCCTAAAAAAATTCTTGACAAGCTCTGTCAGATTCACGGCACCCTCGACAAACCTACAAATCATACCCACCGAGAATGTTGGGTCTTCAAGCAAGCTGGTAAGCTAAACTCCAAACACAAAGGGGATGGGACACCAAGTGAAGACGAGGACGAACCTCACCAGCAAAGCACCGGAGAACAGAAAAAGTTCCCACCAAAGGTTAAAACGGTAAACGCGATCCATGTGACGAAGAGGAGAAGCAAGCATGCACTCTGAGACACACGCGCCATAGAGCCCGTCACCCCTAGGTCCAACCCCTGGTTGGCCTGCCCGATCATTTTTGATCGTATGGATCACGCGACAAGTATCCGGCACGAAGGACTGACGGCCTTGGTGTTAGACCCAATAATAAATGGGTACCATTTCACACGAGTCCTCATGGACAGCGGCAGTGATCTAAATCTGATATATAAGGACACAGTCCGCAAAATGGGGATAGACACGACACAAATAAACCACAGTAATACTACCTTCAAGGGAGTAATACCAGGCGAAGAGGCCCGCTGTATGGGCTCTCTACTGCTAGAGGTTGTATTCGGTTCTCCCGATAACTCCCGAAGCGAAAGGTTAACTTTCCACGTCGCTCCATTACGAAGTGGTTATCAAGCACTACTCAGAAGAATGGCTTTCGCTCGTTTTAATGCAATAACGCATTATGCTTTTCTCAAGCTTAAGATGCCCGGTCCACGTGGCATCATCACAGTAAACGGAAACACCAAACATTTTTTACGTGTGGAAGAGGATGCGGCGGCTTTAACAACCGCGAACTAGATGGCCTCACCAACCAGAAAAATTGACAGGTCGTCAAGACCACGGACACGGTTAGATAAGTCCGGCGCTCAACCACACATACATGAAATTGGTTTGATGATCAAACCCTCATAGACGATACCAGGGGCTTCTCGCGTGTAATCAGGGCCAGCCCGGCTCAAGTTGACTTCTCTTGAATTTTGATAGTTCATTGACAATAACCAATTCTTTTTTTTGGCACGACAACTTTCACCTAAGTTCTTTACTTTTACAGATGACAATCGTGCTACATCCGTCCAGGACATGGCACAACAGAGACACATGCACAGACGTGCAGCAGGGACCCGCCCAAAGGTTTCTTTTTAGATTAAGACCCCGCGTAAACCTTTTTTACTATCTCTTGTTGCTCACATCCTCCGGATACTCCACACAACCGAGAAGGATGCTGACATTATTGTCATGTGGCCACATCAGGATATCGCATGTACCTGGACACATGGGGTTTATTATTAAGGGCACTGTTTAGCCCGGTATATATTATAAAGACCGAACACCTTAGGGAGTGTTCGGCGTCGCGAGTTTGGCCCTATATGCATCAGCTCCGAATCATGTCTTTGGTCAAATGTTGGGTTTGCCCGGCGCCCACGTTTTGTTACCTTACGTTCCTTATATCGGCTAAGGTAGCACTGGGAGAACTACTGCGATTGTGCCCTGGTTCACCCGTATGAGCACCTCAGTAGAGAAAGCCAAAAACTGACTGTCATGATATAGTGAGAGACTGGTCAACCACTTGATGACTCAGCGGAATCTTCGGGATTCCTCTGCATTAACGAAGGGCCGTTTCCCGGTCAGGTACACACGCGCCCCGTATTCGGACGAGCGCTGAAGTAGCCCCACCATCAAACTCCTATGGCTAAGTGAAAGTGTTAAAGCAATATAGTCCGATTGCCTCGTTTGCTGCGCTATCACCTCCTTAACGGACCAAGACGTTGGATCAAGTGTGGATATGAGTTTTCTACGAACACCCCCGCATTATATGCATGGGGGCAGAAGCCGACGACTGCAAACTTTCAGGGTATATACATATATACATGAACGGCCCCACATGAGGCATCACAGTACTTTCGAGCAAAAGTATAAATACAGCCTTGATAATTCAATAAACATTGTTTTTACAATGGGAGTACATGTCACTAGAACATAATATTCTTCGAGCATTGAGCCTCTATAGAATGAGCGCCTTCAAGAACTTCTTCAAAGTAGTGCTCGGCAGCCACTCGGCCTACGGCCGAACCCTGTGTCGCAACAGTGGTGGCCTCCATCTCCCCCGAGTATGTCTTGACACGGGAAAAGGCCATCCGCACACCCTCTATGCACGCCGATCTCTTTATAGATCGATGCGTGGCATAGTACCAAGGAATTGTTGCACTAAACTAAAGTAGCTATTCGGCCTTGGCCCTCCCGGCCACAGATGATCCACAACAGACCTCATGGCAAGTCCGGACAACCTATGGAGCTCGGCCCACTCGGCCATTCACTCATTCAATAGCAGCGGATGGACTGGAGCATGAAACTGTGACCAGGACATATTTTCCACTTCGTGATCTTTCTGATCCTTGAAGTACTCGGCCGCATTAGCAGCACTTGCAGCCAAATCCACATAGGCGTCCATAGAACTCCATAGTCAGTCAAGAGGGTCATACTTGGGATCTCCGAATTTAGTCCGCAACAAGAAGGGCTTCCCAGACACGATATCTGCAGCTTGATGCAGCTCCTCCTTCGTCGCTCTAATTTTGGAGTGGGCTTCCTTGGCAGCTACCAGGGCCTTCTCCAGGTCCGTCGCCCTCGCTCGGCTTTATTCTTCAAGAAGCCGGTAATGTTCAGCGGCATCTTTTAACTCTACAGCCATTTTGGCTATTCTTTCCTTACTCTCGCAATGCGCGGCCTGTTCGGCCCTCAACTCTTCAGCCGCCTTTAGAGCGGCCGCATTGCTACTCCTTGCTTGCTCCTTGGCTCGGGAAAGCTCCACCCGAAAGGTCTCCATGGTGGCAGCTCCATCTGCAGTCACAACATATTAAAGATACTAGCATCATGCTCCTCTTATTATGTGACGATCACCAAAGAAATCACTCACCCTGTGCCTCGTCAAGCCGCTAGTTGACAACGACGATATCGGCATCGGCCGCATCAAGTTGCCGCTTTAGCTTGGTAAACCCATCAGTTCGGCTAGCCACCGTAGCCTCAGACACCTGCACATAAAGACAGTCGGGTTATTACCTGGGAATATGATCCTCGGGTGCCGCTGTTCTCGACAACCAGAGTCTCAGGGGCTACTGTCTGCATAGGGCACACCTAACATGTGCGGTACTATCAAAAAACATACACTATTTCACGTACCTCAAAGCATTTCAGCAGACTCATAAAGGCTTCATGCAAACCGCTTTCAGCGAATGAAATCCTTTCAATTACCGTACCCATTAGCGTACAATGCGCTTCCGAGACGGCCACTTGCCCCAGAAGATCCTTCGCTCCGTCTGACCGCACACTGTACGGTTCCGGACCCTTGCTGCTGCTCTCCTTAGGAGCCGGATACTGGGAATTCTGGGTAGCCAAAGGGTTATCATCTGGCCTTGGAGGATCCGCAGATACCCTCCACGACGACACTTCAAGGTCGCCTGCCTCATGAGGAGGGGTGTCAGGGGGAGGTGTTTCGCTCTCCATCATATTCGGAAGGAGATCCCCCGAATACGAACTCTGTCGAGAAGGGCTACAATCCGGACTACAATTTATAAGCATCGATTATTGTCTTCGGAAGTAAGGTAGGATACTTTCACTATTAAGTACTTTTCGATTACTTACAGCTCGGTAGAGGGCTGATCCCCGCGCGGACATTGTGCGACAAGAATTCCCTCCGAGGCAGGACCTTCTAACGAAGATTTCTTCTCCCGTTTGGAAACCTTAGTTCCCGGATCTTCAGAGGTAGTCCTCTTCCTTCCCCGGGGAGAGAGAATGTCAGATTCTTCCTCCTAGTTATCCTCCCTCGTGGAGGCGCTCATTCCCCCAGTTGGAATAAGTAGCGAGTGAGGCCCACTTTCGCCCTCTTTATTCCCCCCTTCATCTTCCTTTGAGGGCACTAGATAAGGCGCCGGCTCAAGCAACTTGTCCAACACCGGATTGTCCAAGCCCTCGGGAAGGGGGGCCGAACACCTGATCATCTTCGCCTTTGTTATCCAGTCCTGGTCAAAGAAGGACTCTTTAGAATGGTGCCATGATAAATGAAAGGACAGCGGGTTCGGCCATGGGATTACTTACTTGGGCAGCAGGGTGGTTGCAGGTCAGACCCACGTCCTCGGTGGTGTCCGGACACTCTATTAGGGGTTCGAAGAAAGATTTATACATCTCTTTGAGCGTCATGCCGAGGAAATGCTGAATGGCTGGCGGTCCTTCTAGGTTGAATTCCCACATACGGAGGGGCCGGCGTTTGCAAGGCTGGACTCGACGAACTAGCATAACTTGCATTACCATAACCAGACTGAAATCTCTCTCAAAGAGATCTCGGATACGGCTTTGCAGTATTGGAACGTCCTTTGCTGGACCCCAGCCCAGCCCACTGCTGATCCATGACATCAGTTGCGGTGGGGGGCCCGAGCAAAATGTGGGGGCGGCTACCCACTTGGCACTTCAGGGAGCTGTGATGTAAAACCACTCCCGCTGCCACAATCTGGACACCTCTGGGAAGGAACCCTCTAGCCATGGAGCATCATCGATTTTGCTTATTAAAGCACCTCCGCACTCCGCGTTCCGCCCCTCGATCATCTTCGGCTTCACATCGAAGGTCTTGAGCCACAAACCGAGGTGAGGGGTAATGCAGAGGAAGGCCTCACATGCGACAATAAATGACGAGATGTGAAGAAGGGAGTCTGGGGCCAGATCATGGAAATCCAGCCCATAATAAACATAAGACCCCTGACAAAGGGATCCAGAGCGAGGCCTAGTCCTCGGAGGAAGTGGGACATGAACACGACACTCTCGGTGGGTTCGGGAGTAGGGACGACCTGCCCTCGGGCAGGAAGCCTATGTGAAATTTCGGTGGTCAGATATCTGGCCTCTCTCAGCTTCTTGATGTCCTCCTCTGTTACAGAGGAGGGCATCCACCGACCTTGAAGGTTGGATCCGGAAATAGTTGAAGGTCCGAGGCGCCTGACTTAAGCTTTGGGTGTTAGAACTTGAGGCGGGGGAAGGATTCGATTGAGCACGAGAGGGAAAAAGAAAAGGCCTCGTCCTCATTATAAAGGGGGTGGATATCAAACGTCCTCCTCATGGCCATTTTGGACTTGCCTAAGATCTAGGAATCATACCAACATGCACAGTTGGGTTACCCATGTCTGTATTGATGAGAATCCCGTGATAAGGGGAACACGATCTCTGCTTTGACAAGATGTGTCAAGAAAACTGCCTCGCGATATGTGCGGTGCTGGTTGAGAAAAATGGTTCGAATAATGACTGGGCAATGGCGTGATGTCATGCTATCAAAACGTGTCAGCAGATTAGATTTGTGGAAATATTATTCTCTCAATGGTGGTATGTGGAACTTATTTTGCAGGACCAGACACTATCCTTGTGTTCAAACTCTTCCATGGAGTATTCGGAGGAGGAACCCGCCTTACAATGTCGAAGACAATACTACATGCCAGACTCATCGTCATTGAAGCCTGGTTCAGGGGCTACTAAGGGAGTCCTGGATTAGGGGGTCTCCGGACAGCAGGACTATATCCTTTGGCGGGAATGTTGGACTATGAAGATACAAGATTGAAGACTTCGTCTCGTGTCCGGATGGGACTCTCCTTGGCGTGGAAGGCAAGCTAGGTAATACAGATATGTATATCTCCTCCCTTGTAACCGACCATGTGTAACCCTAGCCCCCTCCGGTGTCTATAAAAACCGGAGGGTTTAGACCGTAGGACAACAGACAATCATACCATAGGCTAGCTTCTAGGGTTTAGCCTCTCTGATCTCGTGGTAGATCAACTCTTGTAATACTCATATCATCAAGAACAATCAAGCAAGACGTAGGGTATTACCTCCATCAAGAGGGCCCGAACCTGGGTAAACATCGTGTCCCCTGCCTCCTGTTACCATCCGCCTTAGACGCACAATTCGGGACCCCCTACCCGAGATCCACCGGTTTTGACACCGATAGTGTTCGAGTTACTGGCCACTACTGCTTACACAAGATATTCAAACTCACTGTCTGAATTAGTTCGGTTTCTTGAGTCTCAACTACAAGATGAAAGGTGTCGATCAGCTGTGCTGCGACAAGAAGCGGAAGGACTGTGGAAGTCCCTGGAGCATTCAGATGCATACTTTCTGGTGCAACAGCAAGCATTGGAGGATTTTAGCACCAAATAGGACAAAGCTAATAAGCTTGGTAAACTTATTGCCAGCATGGTGGATACCCAGGATAACCTTTCTTGAGCTCTTCTGAAGTTGTTTCAGTTATGCCCTTGTTTTGTTGTCACGTTTATTTGCACTGGTGGCCAATTTTGACAGCCAGTGTATGTAATATGCTGCTTTTTTCCCTATATTTGCACTGGCGGCGAACTTTGATGCCCAGTGGATGTAATATGTGTAATAGTTGTAATAGGCTAGCGTTAGTTGCTTGCTTATTTATTTCCTTATTGTCTTGTTTAGTTGTTTGCTTGTAGTCACTTCAGTTCCTTTTCTGCGTTTTTCTAGTGGCCACAATAACCTATTTTTGGTAACTAGGCCACAATAATCATGGCAACACACGCACTGTTGTAACCATGGGCCTCCTACGGGCCGTAGTATCCATGGGCCTTCTACGGGCCATAGGATTCATGGGCCTTCTACGGGTCGTAGGATCCATGGGCCTTCTATGGGCCGTAGGATCCATGGGCCTTCTACGGGCCGTATGATCCATGGGCCTCCTGCAGGCCATAGGATCCATGGGCATTCTACGAGCCTTATGATCCATGGGCTTTCTACGGGCCGTAGGGTCCATTGGCTACTATGGGCCGTAGGATCCATGAGCCTTATACGAGGCATATAATCATTTTGCCAAACATGGGCTGTACTATTTGTGGACCATAACGGGCCGTTAATAGGCCGTATTTGATAACAATATTAAAATAGCCCAACGGGTTAACGGGCCACAATGGGCCCAATGTAACCACGGGCTGAATTTGGCCCACAAACGGAATAGGCCAGTAACGCACCGTAACTAACGGAATTCTATAAATGAGCCCAAGAATAAATGGGCCCTTAGAAGGCCGAAAGTTAACACGGGCTGGAAATGGCCGATGGAATAATGGGTCGCTAATGGGTATAAAGTGATACACTATTCATTATGGGCCATTTTCATCTCGGGCCTTTTTTGGGCCCAGAGTCACGAAGGGCCTCATATGGGCCGAAAGACATCATGGGCCATACATGGGCCGGAAGTAACAATAGGCTGGAATCATGTTGGACGGCCCAGATGAAGCTACTGGGCTTAATTCCGATAGGCCATAATGGGTTGGGAGTTCGCGGGCCGTAAATGGGCGATATACGAACATGTCGTTAATAGGCTTTCCCTGGGCCGGCCTATTAACTTTTGACCAAGTCAAACGGACCGGCCTTTTCACCAGAATGGGCCTCTGTTGGATCGTGCCACGTGTTGACGTATCATAGGCGCCTCATGTCCAATGAGTGGATGACATATGTCCCAACGGTGAGCCAACACGTGTTTCCTCTGGCCAATGAGAATTTTACACGTGGAAAATCCCCATTGGTCCGGGCTGTTAACGGGTTATCGAATCCAAAACCGAACCCGATAGCTTAACGACGACCTGTTATGGTGGATGCCATATGTCGGTCACCCTTGATGAAAACACTTCTATGACACACGATTTATGGTCATGGAAGTGGACACTTCCGTGATGATAATTTTGGTAATGTCATGGAACACTTCTACGGCAGCACAAGTATGACTATCTTGATTCTGTCATAAAATTGTCATGGATGTACATGCATGACAGAAAACGTGACCTACTGTGACAAACACGTATCATCACGGAAGTGTCTTTTTTTGTAGTGTGATGATTACTCCCTGGTTCAATGCGGCATGCTTTACAACTTAGAATCGAGGCTCCAAAAGCATTTTGAGCAACACAGAGCATATGAGATGTTCCAAGAGCTGAAAATGGTTTTCCAAGCTCATGCCCGGGTCGAGAGATATGAAGTCTCCGACAAGTTCTATAGCTATAAGATGGAGGAAAACAGTTCTGTCAGCGAGCATATACTCAAAATGTCTGGGTTGCACAACCGGTTGTCTCAGCTGGGAGTTAACCTTCCAGATGACTCGGTCATTGACAGGACCCTCTAGTCGCTTCCACCTAGCTACAAGAGCTTTGTGATGAACTATAATATGCAAGGGATGGAGAAGTCCATTCCCGAGTTATATTCAATGCTGGAATCAGCGGAGGTGGAGATCAGAAAGGAACATCAAGTGTTGATGGTGAATAAGACCACTAGTTTTAAGAAAGGCAAGGATAAGAAGAACTTCAAGAAGGACGGCAAGGTCGTTGCCACGCCCGGTAAGTCAGTTGCCGGGAAGAAGCCAAGGAATGGACCCAAGCTTGAGACTCAGTGCTTTTATTGCAAGGGAAATGGTCACTGGAAATGGAACTGCCCCAAGTACTTAGCGGATAAGAAGGCCGGCAACGCCAAAGGTATATATGATATACATGTTATTGATGTGTACCTTACCAGCGCTCGTAGTAGCTCCTGGGTATTTGATACTGTTGCGGTTGCTCATATTTGTAACTCAAAATAGGAGCTACGGAATAAGCGGAGACTGGCGAAGGATGAGGTGACGATGCGCATCGGGAATGGTTCCAAGGTCGATCTGATCGTCGTCGGCACACTACCTCTACATCTACCTTCGGGATTAGTTTTAAACCTCAATAATTGTTATTTAGTGCCAGCTTTGAGCATGAACATTGTATCTGGATCTCGTTTAATGCGAGATGGCTACTCATTTAAATCCGAGAATAATGGTTGTTCTATTTATATGAGAGATATGTTTTATGGTCATGCCCCGCTGGTCAATGGTCTATTTTTATTGAATCTCAAACGTGATGTTACACATATTCATAATGTGAATGCCAAAAGATGTAAGGTCGATAATGATAGTCCCACATACTTGTCGCAGTGTCGCCTTGGTCACATTGGTGTCAAACGGATGAAGAAGCTCCATGCAGATGGAGTTTTGGAGTCTCTTGATTATGAACCATTTGACACGTGCGAACCATGCCTCATGGTCAAAATGACCAAGACTCAATTCTCCGGAACAATGGAGCAAGCAACCAACTTGTTGGAAATCATACATACTGATATGTGTGGTCCAATGAGCGTTGAGGCTCGCAGTGGCTATCGTTATGTTGAAGGAATGTTCAAGGAATGTCTACTTAATGAAACACAAGTCTGAGACCTTTGAAAAGTTCAAGGAATTTTAGAGCGAGGTAGAGAATCAACGTGGCGGGAAAATAAAGTTCTTACGATCAGATCGTGGAGGAGAATACTTGAGTCATGAGTTTGGCACACACTTAAGGAATTGTGGAATTGTTTCACAACTCACGCCGCCTGGAACACCTCAGCATATTGGTGTGTCCGAACGTCGTAATCGCACTCTATTGGATATGGTGTGATCTATGATGTCTCTTACCGATCTACCGCTATCATTTTGGGGTTATGCTTTAGAGACTACTGCATTCACTTTAAATAGGGCTTTGTCGAAATCCGTTGAGACGACACAGTATGAATTATGGTTTGGGAAGAAACCTAAGTTGTTGTTTCTAAAAGTTTGGGGATGCGATTCTTATATCAAGAAACTCCAACCTGAAAAGCTCAAACCCAAATCAGAAAAATGCGTCTTCATAGGATACCCTAAGGAAACTATTGGGTATACCTTCTACCTCAGATTTGAAGGCAAGATCTTTGTTGCCAAGAATGGATCCTTTCTTGAGAAAGAGTTTTTCTCGAAAGAAGTAAGTGGGAGGAAAGTATAACTTGATGAGGTACCACCTCTTGAAACGGAGAGTAGCGCAGCGCAGAAAGATGTTTCTATGGTGCCTGCACCGACTAGAGAGGAAGTTAATGATGATGATTAGGAAACTCCGGATCTAGTTGCTACTGAACTTTGTATGTCCAAGAGGACACGTTCCGCACCAGGATGGTACGACAACCCTATCCTGGAAATCATGTTGTTAGACAATGGTGAACCTTCGAACTATGAAGAAGAGATGGCGGGCCCGGATTCCAACAAATGGCTTGAAGCCATGAAATCCGAGATAGGATCCATGTATGAAAAGAAATTATGGACTTTGGTGGACTTGCCCGATGATCGGTGAGCCATAGAGAATAAGTGGATCTTTAAGAAGAAGACTGCCACGGATGGTAATGTGACCGTCTATGAGGCTCGGCTTGTTGCTAACGGTTATCGACAAGTTCTAGGAATTGACTACGATGAGACTTTCTCACCCGTAGAGAAGCTGAAGTTCATGTGAATCATGTTAGAAATTGAAACATTTTATGATTATGAGATCTGGCAAATGGATGTCAAAACGACATTCCTTAATGGTTTCCTTAAGGAAGAATTGTATATGGTGCAACCGAAACGTTTTATCGATCCTAAGAATGCTGACAAGGTATGCATGCTCCAGCACTCCATCTATGGGCTGGTGCAAGCATCTCGGAGTTGGAACATTCTCTTTGATGAAATGATCAAAGCGTTTGGGTTTATACAGACTTATGGAGAAGCCTGTATTTACAAGAAAGTGAGTGGGAACTCTGTAGCATTTTTCATATTGTATGTGGATGACATACTATTTGATGCGAAATGATATAGAACTTTGGGAAAGCATAAAGGCCTACTTGAATAAGTGTTTTTCAATGAAGGACCTTGCAGAAGCTGCTTACATATTAGGCATCAACATCTATAGAGATAGATCGAGACGCCTCATTGGTCTTTCACAAAGCACATACCTTGACAAGATATTGAAGAAGGGGTTCTTGCCTGTATTGCAAGGTGTGAGATTGAGCACGGCTCAATGCCCGACCTCGGCAGAAGATAGAGAAAAGTTGAGTGTCATCCCCTATGCCTCAGCCATGGGCTCTATTATGTATGCCATGTTGTGTACCAGACCTGATGTGAACCTTGCCATAAGTTTGGTAGGGAGGTACCAGAGTGATCTTGGTATGGAACACTGGACAGCGGTCAAGAATATCCTAAAGTATCTGAAAAGGACTAATGATATGTTTCTCATTTATGGAGGTGACGCAGAGCTCGTCGTAAAGGGTTACGTCGATGCTAGCTTCGACACAGATTTGGATGATTCCATAAGTCACAAACTGGATACGTGTACATTTTGAATGGTGGGTCAGTCAGCTGGTGCAGTTGCAAGCAAAGCATCATGGCGGGATCTACATGTGAAGCGAAGTGCATAGCTACCTCAGAGGCAGCACCGGAAGCAGTCTGGATTCCCAATGCGTCGGGCCCGATGACTCTCTTCTGTGACAACACTGGAGCTATTGCCCTTGCCAAGGAGCCGATGTTTCACAAGAAGACCAGGCACATCAAGCGTCGCTTCATCTCCATTCATGAATATATTCAAGGTGGAGTCATAGATATTTTTAAAGTGCATATGGATCTGAATGTCGCAGAACCGTTGACTAAACCTCTTCCACGAGCAAAACATGATCAACACCAGGAATCTATGGGTGTTTGATTCATCACAATGTAACTAGATTATTGACTCCAGTGCAAGTGGGAGACTGTTTGAAATATGCCCTAGAGGCAATAATAAAATAGTTATTATTATACTTCCTTGTTCATGATAATTGTCTATTGTTCATGCTGTAATTGTATTAACCGAAAACCGTAATACATGTGTGAATACATAGATCACACCATGTCCCTAGTGAGACTCTAGTTGACTAGCTCGTTGATCAATAGATGGTTGTGGTTTCCTGACCATGGACATTGGATGTCTTTGATAACGAGATCACATCATTAGGAGACTAATGTGATGGACAAGACCCAATCCTAAGCATAGCACAAGATCGTGTAGTTCGTTTGCTAGAGCTTTTCCAATGTCAAGTATCATTTCCTTAGACCATGAGATTATGCAACTCCCAGATACCGTAGGAATGCTTTGGGTGTATCAAACGTCACAACATAACTGGGTGGCTATAAAGGTGCACTACAGGAATCTCTGAAAGTTTCTGTTGGGTTGGCACGAGTCGAGACTGGGTTTTGTCACTCCGTATGACGGAGAGGTATCTCTGGGCCCACTCGGTAATGCATCATCATAACGAGCTCGATGTGACTAAGGAATAAGCCACGGGATCATGCGTTACGAAACGAGTAAAGAGACTTGCCAGTAACGAGATTGAACGAGGTATGGGAATACCGATGATCGAATCTCGGCAAGTAACATACTGATGGACAAAGGGAATTATATACATGACTGATTGAATCCTCGACATCGTGGTTCATCCGATGAGATCATCGTGGAACATGTGGGATCCAACATGGGTATCCAGATCCCGCTGTTGGTTATTGGCCAGAGAGATGTCTCTGTCATGTCTGCATGGTTCCCGAACCCGTAGGGTCTACACACTTAAGGTTTGGTGACGCTAGAGTTGTTATGGGAAATTGTATGTGCTTACCAAAGGTTGTTCGGAGTCCCCGATGAGATCCTGGACATCACGAGGAGTTCCGTAATGGTACGAAGGTGAAGATTTATATATGGGAAGTCCAGTTTCAGTCGCCGGAATGGTTTCATGGGTTATCGGTATTGTACGGGGACCACCGAAAGGTGTCCGGGGGACCATCTGGTGGGGCCACCTGCCCCGGAGGACTTAATGGACTGAATATGGGAGGGAACCAACCCCCTAGTGGGATGGTGCTATTGGGGAACGCAATATTTCAAAAAATTCCTACGATCACGCAAGATCTCTCTAGGAGATGCATAGCAACGAGATGGGAGAGTGTGTCCAAGTACCCTCGTAGACCGAAAGCGGAAGTGTATAGTAACCTTGTTGATGTAGTCGAACATCTTCACAATCCAACTGATCCAAGTACCGAATGTATGGCACCTCCGTGTTCAGCACATGTTCAGCACTACGATGTCCCTCGAGCTCTTGATCCAGTTGAGGACGAGGGAGAGTTCCGTTAGCACGACGGCGTGGCGAAGGTGATGATGAAGTTACCGGCACATGGCTTCACCTAAGCACTACGACGATATGACCGAGGTGTTGAAATGTGGAGGGGGCACCGCACACGGCTAAGAGATTGTCTATTTTTTAGGGTGCCCCCTGCCCATGTATATAAAGGAGCGAGGACGAGGAGGCCAACCATGGGGGGGCGCGCGCCATAGGGGAGTCCAACCAGAATTCCCAATCCTAGTTGGAGTCCCCGTCCTTTTCCAAGAGGGGGTGAGAGGGAAGGAGGAGGAGAGGGAGAAGGAAAGAGGGGGGCGCCACCCCCTCTTTGTCCAATTCGGACTTGTCATGGGGGGGCACCCCTTGCGGCCCTTCTCTCCTTTCCACTAAAGCCCATTAAGGCCCAATACTTCCCTGGGGGGTTCTGGTAACCTCCTGGTACTCCGAAAAATACCCGAATCACATCAGAAACATTCCGGTGTCCGAATATAACCTTCCAATATATCAATCTTTACCTCTCCACCATTTCGAGAGTCCTCATCATGTCTGTGATCTCATCCGGGACTCCGAACAAACTTCGGTCATCAAATCACATAACTCATAATACAAATCGTCATCGAATGTTAAGCGTGCGGAACCTACGGGTTCGAGAACTATGTAGACATGACCGAGACACATCACCAGTGAATAACCAATAGCGGAACCTACATGCTCATATTGGCTCCTACATATTCTACGAAGATCTTTATTGGTCAACTCGCATAACAACATACGTTATTCCCTTTGTCATCGGTATGTTACTTGCCCGATATTCGATCGTCGGTATCCTAATACCTAGTTCAATCTTGTTACCGACAAGTCTCTTTACTCGTTCTGTAATGCATCATCCCATAACTAACTCATTAGTCACATTGCTTGCAAGGCTTACAGTGATGTGCATTACCGACAGGGCCCAGAGATACCTCTCCAATACATGGAGTGACAAATCCTAATCTTGATCTATGACAACTCAATAAACACCATCGGAGACACTTGTAGAGCATATTTGTAATCACCCATTTATGTTGTGACGTTTGATAGCACAAAAGGTATTCCTCTAGTATTCGGGAGTTGCATAATCTCATAGTCACAGGAACATGTATAAGTCATGAAGAAAGCAATAGCAATAAAACTAAATGATCATTATGCTAAGCTAACGGATGGGTCTTGTTCATCACCTCATTCTCTAATGATGTGAACCCATTTATCAAATGACAACACATGTCTATGGTCAGGAAACTTAACCATCTTTGATTAACGAGCTAGTCAAGTAGAGGCACAGTAGGGACACTCTATTTGTCTATGTATTCACACATGTACTAAGCTTCTGGTTAATACAATTCTAGCATGAATAATGAACATTCATCATGATATAAGGAAATATAAATAACAACTTTATTATTGCCTCTAGGGCATATTTCCTTCAGTCTCCCACTTGCACTAGAGTCAATAATCTTGATTACATAGTAATGATTCTAACACCCATGGAGTCTTGGTGCTGATCATGTTTTGCTTGTGAGAGAGGCTTAGTCAACTGGTCTGCAACATTTAGATCTGTGTGTATCTTGCTAAATCTCTATGTCTCCCTCCTTGACTTGATCGCGGATGGAATTGAAGCGTCTCTTGATGTGTTTGGTTCTCTTGTGAAATCTGGATTCCTTCGCCAAGGCAATTTCTCTAGTATTGTCACAAAAGATTTTCATTGGACCCGATGTACTAGGTATTACACCTAGATCAGATATGAACACCTTCATCTGGACTCCTTCATTTGCTGCTTCCGAAGCATCTATGTACTAGGCTTCACATGTAGATCCCGCCACGACGCTCTGCTTAGAACTACACCAACTGACAGCTCCACCATTCAATATAAATATGTATCCGGTTTGTGACTTAGAGTCATCCGAATCGGTGTCAAAGGCTGCATCGACGTAACCATTTACGACGAGCTCTTTGTCACCTCCATAGATAAGAAACATATCCTTAGTCCTTTTCAGGTATTTCAGGATGTTCTTGACCGTTGTCCAGTGATCCACTCCTGGATTACTTTGGTACCTCCCTGCTAAACTCATAGCAAGGTACACATCAGGTCTCGTACACAGCATTGCATACATTATAGAACCTATGGCTGAGGCATAGGGAATGACTTTTATTTTCTCTCTATCTTCTGTAGTGGTCGGGCATTGAGTCTAACTCAACTTCACACCTTGTAACATAGGCAAGAACCCTTTCTTTGACTGATCCATTTTGAACTTCTTCAAAACTTTATCAAGGTATGTGCTTTGTGAAAGTCAAATTAAGCGTCTTGATCTATCTCTACAGATCCTGATACCCAATATATATGCAGCTTCGTTGAGGTCTTTCATTGAAAAATTCTTATTCAAGTATCCTTTTATGCTATCCAGAAATTCTATATTATTTTCAATCAACAATATGTCATCCACATATAATATTAGAAATGCTAGAGAGCTCCCACGCACTTTCTTGTAAATATAGGCTTCTCCAAAAGTCTGTATAAAACCATATGCTTTGGTCACACTATCAAAGCATATATTCAAACTCCAAGAGGCTTGCACCAGTCCGTAAATGGATCGCTAGAGCTTGCACACTTTGTTAGCACCTTTTGGATCGACAAAACCTTCTGGTTGCATCATATACAACTCTTCTTTAAGATATCCACTAAGGAATGCAGTTTTGACATCCATTTGCCAAATTTCATAATCATAAAATGCAGCAATTGCTAACATGATTCGGACAGACTTGAGCATCGCTATGGGTGAGAAGGTCCCATCGTAGTCTACTCCTTGAACTTGTCAAAAACCATTCGCAACAAGTCGAGCTTTGTAGATAGTAACATTACCATCAGCGTCAGTCTTCTTCTTGAAGATCCATTTATTCTCTGTTGCTTGTCGATCATCGGGCAAGTCAACCAATGTCCACACTTTGTTCTCATACATGGATCCCATCTAAGATTTCTTGGCCTCAAGCCATTTCATGGAATATGGGCTCATCATTGCTTCCTCATAGTTCGTAGGTTCGTCATGGTCAAGTAACATGACCTCCAGAACAGTATTACCCTACCACTCTGGTGTAGATCATACTCTGGTTGACCTGTGAGGGTTGGTAGTAACTTGATCAGAAGTTTCATGATCATCATCATTAGCCTCCTCACAAATTGGTGTAGGAATTAGTGGAACTGATTTTTGTGATGAACTACTTTCCAATTCGGGAGAAGGTATCATTTCTTCATCAAGTTCTACTTTCCTCCCACTCACTTCTTTTGAGAGAAACTCCTTCTCTAGAAAGGATCCATTCTTAGCAACGAATATCTTGCCTTCAGATCTGTGACAGAAGGTATACCCAATAGTCTCTTTTGGGTATCCTATGAAGACACATTTCTCCGATTTGGGTTTGAGCTTATCACGTTGAAGCTTTTTCACATAAGCATCATAGCCCCAAACTTTAAGAAACCACAGCTTAAATTTCTTGCCAAACCACAATTCATATGGTGTCGTCTCAACGGATTATTTAGGTCTAAAACTAATCCCGACGATAGATGTAGAGGTAGCGTGCCGACAGCGATCGCATCGACTTTTGAACCATTTTCCACACGCATCGTCACCTCGTCCTTAGCCAATCTTCGTTTAATCCGTAGCCCCTGTTTCGAGTTGTAAATATGAGCAACAGAACCAGTATCAAATACCCAGGTGCTACTACGAGCATTAGTAAGGTACACATCAATAACATGTATATCAAATATACCTTTCACTTTGCCATCCTTCTGATCCGCCAAATACTTGGGGCAATTTCGCTTCCAATGACCAGTCCCTTTGCAGTAGAAGCACTCAGTCTCAGGCTTAGGTCCAGATTTGGGATTTTTCCCTTGAGCAGCAACTGGCTTGCTGTTCTTCTTTTCCATCCCTTGCATATTATAGTTCATCACGGAGCCTTTATAGCTTGGCGTGGCAGTGGTTTAAGAACTCTTTCAATGAAACTACCATCAGGAAGATTAACTCCCAGCTGAGTCAAGTGGTTGTGGTACCCAGACATTCTGAGTATGTGTTCACTGATAGAACTATTCTCCTCCATTTTGCACCTATAGAACTTGTTGGAGACTTCATATCTCTCAACTCGGGCATTTGCTTGAAATATTAACTTCAACTCCTGTAACATCTCATATGCTCCATGACGTTCAAAACGTCTTTGAAGTCCCAATTCTAAGCCGTCAAGCATGGCACACTAAACTATCAAGTAGTCATCAGCTTTGCTCTGCCAGACGTTCATAACGTCCGGAGTTGCTCCTACAATGGGTCTTGCACCTAGCTGTGCTTCCAGGACGTAATTCTTCTATGCAGCAATGAGGATAATCCTCAAGTTATAGACCCAGTCTGTGTAGTTGCTACCATCATCTTTCAACTTAGCTTTCTCTAGGAACACATTAAAATTCAAAGGAACGGTAGCACAGGTCGTTGATCTACAACAACATAGTCATGCAAATACTATCAGGTACTAAGTTCATGATAAATTAAAGTTCAATTAATCATATTAATTAAGAACTCCCACTTAGATAGACATCCCTCTAGTCATCTAATCGATCACGTGATCCATATCAACTAAACCATGTCTGATCATCACGTGAGATGGAGTAGTTTTCAATGGTGAACATCACTATGTTGATCACATCTACTATATGATTCATGTTCGACCTTTTGGTCTCAGCGTTCCGAGGCTATATCTGCATATGCTAGGCTCGTCAAGTTTAACACGAGTATTCTGCACATGCAAAACTGGCTTGCACCCATTGTATGTGAACGTAGAGCTTATCACACCCGATCATCACGTGGTGTCTCGGCACGACGAACTGTAGCAACGGAGCATACTCAGGGAGAACACTTGTACCTTGAAATTTAGTGAGGGGTCATCTTATAATGCTACCACCGTACTAAGAAAAATAAGATGCATAAAGGATAAACATCACATGCAATCAAAATATGTGACATGATATGGCCATCATCTTGTGCCTTTGATCTCCATCTCCAAAGCATCGTCATGATCTCCATCATCACCGGCATGACACATTCATATCCATTGTAGCGTCGTTGTGGTCTCGCCAACTATTGCTTCTACGACTATCGCTACCGCTTAGTGATAAAGTAAAGCAATTACATGGCGATTGCATTTCATACAATAAAGCAACAACCATAAGGCTCCTGCCAGCTGTCGATAACTTTTACAAAACATGATAATCGGATACAACAATTTATATCTCATCATGTCTTGACCATATCACATCACAACATGCCCTGCAAAAATAAGTTAGACATCCTCTACTTTGTTGTTGCAAGTTTTACG
Organism: Triticum aestivum; assembly: GCF_018294505.1. Lineage (NCBI taxonomy): Eukaryota > Viridiplantae > Streptophyta > Magnoliopsida > Poales > Poaceae > Triticum > Triticum aestivum. Next base: position 452,098,301 of record NC_057794.1, read on the forward strand.
TGGCTTCTACGGGCTTCTAGCAAGAACCGTTCTTACTTACTCATCAAAACCACATTGATTTTTCGTCAAGTGTGCTGTTTTAACCTTCAACAAGGACCGACCGTAGTCAAACTCGATTCAACTAAAGTTGGAGAAACAGACACCCGCCAGCCACATGTGTGCGAAGCACGTCGATAGAACCAGTCTCATGAACGCGGTCATGTAATGTCGGTCTGGGCTGCCTCATCCAACAATACCGCAGAATCAAAGTAAGACGTTGGTGGTAAGCAGTATGACTACTATCGCCCACAACTCTTTGTGTTCTACTCGTGCATATAACATCTACGCAAAGACCTGGCTCGGATGCCACTGTTGGGGAACGCAGTATTTCAAAAAAATTCCTACGACCACGCAAGATCTTTCTAGGAGATGCATAGCAAAGAGACGGGAGAGTGTGTCCACGTACCCTCGTAGACCGAAAGCGGAAGCATTTACTAGCGCGGTTGATGTAGTCAAACGTCTTCATGATCGAAGTACCGAATGTATGGCACCTCCTTATTCAGCACATGTTCGACACGATGACATCCCCCGAGCTCTTAATCCAGTTAAGGACAAGGGAGAGTTCCATCAGCACGACGATGTGGCGGCGGTGATGATGAAGTTAACGATGCATGGCTTCACCTAAGCACTACGACGATATGACCGAGGTGTTGAACTATGGAGGGGGGCACCGCACATGGCTAAGAGATTGTCTATTGTGCTTTGGGGTGCCCCTGCCCACATATATAAATGAGGGAGGAGGAGGAGGTGAGGATTTATATATGGGAAGTCCAGTTTCAGTCACCGAAATGGTTTCAGGGGTTATCGGTATTGTACCGGGACCACCGAAAGGTGTCCAGGGGTCCACCGGGTGGGGCCACCTGCCCCAGAGGACTTAATGGGCTGAATATGGGATGGAACCAGCCCCCTAGTGGGCTGGTGCTGTTGGGGAGCGCAGTATTTCAAAAAATGTCCTATGATCGCGCAAGATCTATCTAGGAGATGCATAGCAACGAGACGAGAGAGTGTGTCCAAGTCCCTCATAGACCAAAAGCGGAAGCGTTTAGTAACGCGGTTGATGTAGTCGAACGTCTTCATGATACAACTAATCCAAGTACCAAATGTATGACAGCTCCATGTTCAGCAGACGTTCAGCACTATGACGTCCCTCGAGCTCTTGATCCAGTTGAGGACGAGGGAGAGTTCCGTCAGCACGACGGCGTCGCAACGGTGATGATGAAATTACCAGCGCATGGCTTCACCTAAGCACTACGGCGATATGACCAAGGTGTTGAATTGTGGAGGGGGCCCCACATACGGCTAAGAGATTCTCTGTTGTGCTTTGGGGTGCATCTGTAGAGCATCTTTATAATCACCCAGTTATGTTGTCACGTTTAATAGCACACAAGGTGTTCCTCCGGTATTCGGGAGTTGCATCATCTCATAGTCAGAGGAACATGTATAAGTCATGAAAAAAGCAATAGTAATAAAACTAAACGATCATTATGCTAAGCTAATGGATGGGTCTTGTCCATCACATCATTCTCTAATGATGTGATCCCGTTTATCAAATGACAACACATGTCTATGGTCAGGAAACTTAACCATCTTTGATTAACGAGCTAGTCAGGTAGAGGCACACTAGGGACACTCTATTTGTCTATGTATTCACACTAGTCCTGGCCACGGGAAGCCCGGCCGGGCCGGGCCCGACATTGCTCCCGGGCCGAGCACGGGCCTAGATTTTGAGCCCGATGGCCGGGCCAGGTGATACGTCTCCGTCGTATCTACTTTTCCAAACACTTTTGACCTTGTTTTGGACTCTAACTTGCATGATTTTAATGGAACTAACCCGGACTGACGTTGTTTTCAGCAGAATTGCCATGGTGTTATTTTTGTGCAGAAATAAAAGTTCTCGGAATGACCTGAAAATCAACGGAGAATTATTTTGGAATATATAAAAAATACTAGAAGAAGAAAACACGTCAGGGGGGCCTCCACCTGTCCATGAGGGTGGGGGCGCGCCCCTGCCTCATGGTCCCCCTGATGCTCCACTGACCTCAACCTTGACTCCATATATTCACTTTCTGGGAGAAAAAAACTAGAGAGAAGGATTCATCGCATTTTACGATACGAAGCCGCCGCCAAGCCCTAAACTCTCTCGGGAGGCTGATCTGGAGTCCGTCCGGGGCTCCGAAGAGGGGAATCCGTCGCCATCGTCATCATCAACCATCCTCCATCACCAATTTCATGATGCTCACCGCTGCACATGAGTAATTCCATCATAGGCTTGTTGGACGGTGATGGGTTGGATGATATTTATCATGTAATCGAGTTAGTTTTGTTAGGGTTTGATCCCTAGTATCCACTATGTTCTGAGATTGATGTTGCTATGACTTTGCTATGCTTAATGCTTGTCACTAGGGCCCGAGTGCCAGGATTTCAGATCTAAACCTATTATGTTTTCATCAATATATGAGAGTTCTTGATCCTATCTTGCAAGTCTATAGTCACCTACTATGTGTTATGATCCGGCAACCCCAAAGTGACAATAATCGGGACCACTCCTGGTGATGAATGTAGTTTGAGGAGTTCATGTATTCACTATGTGTTAATGCTTTGGTCCGGTACTTTATTAAAAGGAGGCCTTAATATCCCTTAGTTTCCAATAGGACCCCGCTGCCACGGGAGGGTAGGGCAAAAGATGTCATGCAAGTTCTTTTCCATAAGCACGTATGACTATATTCGGAATACATGCCTATATTACACTGATGAATTGGAGCTAGTCCTGTGTTACCCTATGTTATGACTGTTACATGATGAACCGCATCTGGCATAATTCTCCATCATCGATCCAATGCCTACGAGCTTTCCATATATTGTTCTTCGCTTATTTACTTTTCCGTTGCTATTGTTACAATCACTACAAAACACCTAAAATACTACTTTTGCTACCGTTACTTTTGCTATCGTTAGCACTACTATCATATTACTTTGCTACTAAAAACCTTGCTGCAGATATTAAATTTCCTGGTGTGGTTGAATTGACAACTCAGCTGCTAATACTTGAGAATATTCTTTGGCTCCCCTTGTGTCGAATCAATAAATTTGGGTTGAATACTCTACCCTCAAAAACTGTTGCGACCCCCTATACTTGTGGGTTACCAAGTCTATTTTCCGGCGCCATTGTCGGGGAGCATAGCTCTATCCTTTGAGTCACTTGGGGTTTATATCTGCTTATCGTTATGAAGAACTTGAAAGATCCAAGAACCAAGATTTATCCCTCAACTACAAGGGGAGGTGAGGAACTGCCATCTAGCTCTGCACTTGATTCACCCTCTGCTTTGAGTAAGCTTGCGACACCTAGACTTGCTTCTGCTATTAATTCTAATATGTCGCATGTTATTGATGATGCCACTTCTGCTATGCATGATACTTATGATGAAAATACTTCTATGCTTGATACTACTGTGCCACTTGGTGAATTTCTTGATGAACAACTTGCTAGGGCTAGAGAGAATGAATTTATTGAAATTGATAATATTGATGAAAGTGATGGTGAAGATTCTCCCCCTAGATATGAATTGCCTGTTGTTCCCGAGGGTTATGTTATGGATGAAGAAACTGCTAGAGACTTTCTTGCTTACAATGATAGGAGTGATCTTAAGAAACTATTAGCTAAGCTGAAACAAAAAACCTCTGAATGCTAGAATGAAATATGATCCTGCTTACGCTACTTCACCTATCTTTGTTACTGATAAGGATTATGAATTCTCTGTCGACCCTGATATAATTACTTTGGCTGAATATGATCCTTTCTATGGCTATGAATCTAAAACTGTTGTGGCACATCTTACTAAATTAAATGATATAGCCACCCTGTTCACTAATGATGAGAAAACTCGCTACAATTATATCCTTAAGATATTTCCGTTCTCATTAAAGGGTGATGCTAAGATATGGTTTAATTCTCTTGATCCTGGTTGTGTGCGTAGTCCCTAGGATATGATTTATTACTTCTCTGCTAAATATTTCCCTGCTCATAGGAAACAAGCTGCTTTAAGGGAAATATATATTTTTGTGCAAATTGAAGAAGAGAGTCTCCCACAAGCTTGGGGGAGGCTTCTCCAATTACTTAATGCTTTGCCTGATCATCCTCTTAAGAAAAATGAAATACTTGATATCTTTTATAATGGACTAACCGATGCTTCCAGAGACCAACTGGATAGTTGTGCTGGTTGTGTTTTCAAGGAAAGAACACCAGATGAAGCTGAAATTTTATTGAATAATATGTTGACCAATGAAAATAATTGGACACTTCCTAAACCAACTGCTAAGCCAACTCCGAAGAAAAGCGGTATTCTATTTCTCAGTCCTGAAGATATGCAAGAGGCAAATAAATCTATGAAAGAAAAAGGTATAAAAGCTGAAGATGTTAAGAATTTACCTCCGATTGAAGAAATACACGGTCTTAATTCATTACCTATTGAAGAAACACACGATCTTGATAACCCGACACAGGTAGTAAAGGTAAATTCTATCTATAGATATGATAAAGCTGAAATCCCTCCTACTAAGTTTGCTAGCCAATGTTTGGATGAGTTTGATAACTTTATGGTTAATCAAGAAGACTTCAATGCTTATTTTAGTAGAGAATTTAAACATAATGCTTATATGATTGAACACTTGAGTGATTATATGGCTAATGTTAAAGGTGAACTAAAACTTATTAGTAAACATGCTTCTATGGCTACCACTCAAGTAGAACAAGTACTTAAAGCTCAGAATGATTTGCTCAATGAATTAAATAGTAAGAAGAATGATAATGTTGTTAGAGTTATGACTAGAGGTGGTAAAATGACTCAGGAACCTTTGTATCCCGAGGGCCATCCTAAGAGAATTGAGCAAGTTTCTTAGAGAAAAAATATTGATGCACCTAGTCCTTCTAAAAGGAAGAAAAAGAAAAATGATAGGACTTTGCATGCTTCTAGTGAACCTGCTATTGACACACCTAAGAATCCCAATGATATTTCTATTTCTGATGCTGAAACACAATCTGGTAATGAACATGAACCTAGTGATAATGTTAATGATGATGTTCAAGTTGGTGCTCAACCTAGCAATGATAATGATGTAGAAACTGAACCTCTGTTGATCTTGATAACCCACAATCAAAGAATCAACATTATAATAAGAGAGACTTTGTTGCTAGGAAGCATGGTAAGGAAAGAGAACCATGGGTTCAGAAACCCATGCCTTTTCCTCCTAAACCATCCAAGAAAAAGGATGATGAGGATTTTGAGCGCTTTGCTGAAATGATTAGACCTATCTTCTTGTGTATGCGTTTGACTGATATGCTTAAAATGAATCCTTATGCTAAGTACATGAAAGATATTGTTACAAATAAGAGAAAGATACCGGAAGCTGAAATTTCCACCATGCTTGCTAATTATACTTTTAAGGGTGGAATACCAAAGAAACTTGGAGATCCAGGAGTACCAACTATACCATGCTCCATTAAAAGAAACTATGTTAAAACTGCTTTATGTGATCTTGGAGTCGGTGTTAGTGTTATGACCCTCTCTTCATATCGTAGACTTGATTTGAATAAGTTGACACCTACTGGAATATCTTTGCAAATGGCTGATAAATCAACTGCTATACCTCTCGGTATTTGTGAGGATGTGCCTGTTGTGGTTGCAAACGTGACTATTTTAACAGACTTTGTTATTCTTGATATTCCCGAGGACGATAGTATGCCTATTATTCTTGGAAGACCCTTTTTGAATACTGCAGGGGTTGTTATTGATTGCACCAAAGGCAATGTCACGTTTCATGTTAATGGCAATGAGCATACGGTACACTTTCCGAGGAAACAACCTCAAGTTCATAGTATTAACTCTATTGGAAAAATTCCATCGATTATTTTTGGAGGTTTTGAATTTCCTCTACCTACTGTCAAGAAGAAATATGATATTCTTATTTTTGGAGGTTTTGAATTTCCCCATTGAGGTAACCTAGTGTTATTTGAAAATTCTCCGGTTCCATGTTACTCGACATGAGTTTGTTAACAAGACCTGATCAACCTTGTTAGTGGATTCCTTTTGATGAGCATGAGATGGATGGATTTAGAAAACACAACTCTGTGTACCCTCTTTTTACTTTCTGTTATTTATATTAAATAAAGCGAAATAGTAATTTCTGTCTGTTTTCTGAATTATCAATGCAATAAAAAATACCCCGAAAATAAAAGTTCTCCAAATGCCCTGAAAATTAAATATTATTTTTTCGGGAATATTTGAGAATATCTGGCACTGAGAACGAAGCAGGGGGAGCAAGCACCTGGCCACGAGGGTCCAGGGCACGCCCTACCCCCCTGGGCGCGCCCCCTACCTCGTGGGCCCACAGTGGCTCCCCTCCACTTATTCTATCTACCACACACTCCTTCCTCCCACAAACATCACTAACCAGCTCAAACCAGAGTCCAAGCTCATCTTGCTGCCATTTTCGATCTCCTTGCTCAAAGCTCCATTCAAAAAACTGCTTTGGGGGATTGTTCTTTGGTATGTGACTCCTCCAATGGTCCAATTAGTTTTTGTTCTAGTGCTTTATTCATTGCATATTCTTGCTGCTTAGGTGACCCTTTTCTTGAGCTTGCATGTCCAATTTATGTGGTCAAAAGTAGTTTTGATGCATGATATTGTCTCTGGGCACTTGTAGGAGTAGTTGCTATCAATTTTGTTGAGTTTGGTTCACTTTTATTTTGAAGTTACTAAAAATTTCAGAAATTTTCATAAAAAGATGAAGAGATTTTTGAGGGGCTCAGCCGAAGCTCGAAGGATAAGCAAAGTGAGGAGGATAAGCGGCCCAAATATAATCTCCCTCGCACCACGGAAGTTCGGCCGTGTGAATGGCCTTGTGATAATTTCTTGAGAGCAGTCGGGATTTATGATGATTTCTATGAATTGGCTGAGAATGCAGGCTGCACCGCCTTCCTCCACGACCAACGCGGATAGTATCTCTTACTCACCAATATCTTTGTGCAAAACTTTCATTTCCATGCTAGGAGCTCACCACCTTGGTGGAATTTTATTTATATGATGAGCATAAGGAGATGTCACCTCGTGACTTTTGTCGGATTTGTTTGATCCCTTTTGAGGGCAGTGTAGAGGAACCACATCGTGACGATGTGGATGGGTTTATTGATACCATTGCTGTATGGTAAACGAGGAAGGTTTCCGACGCACGAATTACTAGCATACACTTTCCTGTTCTACGTTACTTTGCTATATTTGCTAGTAGATGCTTAATTGGGCGCGGAAACTGTAGAAACCTGAGTGCCCCTGATATTGTTATTTTGTGCCATGCCTTATTTCATGATGACACATTTAGTATGGGCGCTATTGTTGCAAAGCGGTTAAATCTTAACCGTACTAAGGGCCCCGTCCTTGGAGGCATCTTCGCCTCGCGCCTCGCTGCACATTTTAATATACCTATTAGGCATTATGATAAGGAAGAGAAGTTGATGCCTCCTTTTTTTCTAGACTATAAGAGTATGGTAGCACATGATTTTATCGTTAAGAATAAGGAAAAGGCACTTAAGTACAAGTTAATATTTGGTAAAAATCATCCTGAGACTATTACCTTGCCTGCTCGTTCCTTGTTTGATTTATCTGCAGGCAAGTACCTTGTTCCGTTGGCGGCTATTCACGCCTACCGGAACCCTACATCAGCTAGGGAGCCGGAGCCGGAACCACAATTTGATCCTCCACGACAGTCTGATTACCGGTGGGATCCGGAGGTGATTGCCAACCAGTGGCAACTCGAGGCTTCTTCATAGTATGACCCCAACTATTACTTTGTATATCCGCGAGGTCAGCCGTGGCCATAGACCAACTTAGGCCAAAAGCCTAAGCTTGGGGAGTACGTATTTCTCACCGACATTACATTCATGTTCACACACTCATGCTAGTTATCGGTGCTCATACTTTTTCATTGTATCATCCATGCTAGTTTATTTTCCTTTTTATGCTTTATTCTTGTGTTCTTGATAAACCTTAAGAAAAAACAAAAAATTAGTTGTAGCTTTTAGTTAGTTTACTTTCCATGCCTGTAGTAGTAGTAACTAAAAAGAAAACCCAAAAATATTTCTCGTTCTTCTTTTGCTTGCTGGTAGCTTTCTCGTGTAAATAGTTTTATTTATTTTCTTATTCTTTGGGGGTCGAGAGGAGAAGACCATAATTAAAATGTTAAAGTGGCCCTTATATACATTATTGTTGATCTGACAAAGATCCCATATTACCTTGTCTTCTCTCTTGAATTGAATGCTTGCAGATTCCAGCTTAGTCAAATGCACATGCACTATTATTATTATCCACACTATTCGGTCGTGCAAGTGAAAGGCAATAATGATGATTATATGATGAACTTATTGAGATGAGAAAAGCTGGTATGAACTCGACCTCTCTTGTTTTTGTAAATATGATTAGTTCATCGTTCCTGATTCAGCCTATTATGAATAAACATGTTTGTAATGACAATTAGAGATTATAGTTGCTTATGCCATGCTTAATTAGCTAGGAGCTTATAATGGTTTACCTTGCATGCCAACATGCTATTAAAATGGTTGTGATGTGGTATGATAGGGTGGTATCCTCTTTTGAATGAGTCGATTGGCTTGACTTGGCACATGCTCACGCATGTAGTTGAAACAAAATCAACATAGCCTCTAGGATATTTATGTTCATGGTGCATTATATCCTACTCATGCTTGCATTCAGTGTTGATTAATTTTAATGCATGTTCATGATTGTTGTCTCTCTCTAGCTGGTCGCTTCACAGTCTTTTGCTAGCCTTCACCTGTAATAAGCGGGAATACTGCTTGTGCCTCCAATTCCATAAACCCCAAAGTTGTTCCATATGAGTCCACCATACCTACCTATATACGGTATCTACCTGCCGTTCCAAGTAAATTTGTATGTGCCAAACTCTAAACCTTCAAATAAACATTCTTTTTTGTATGCTCGAATAGCTCATGTATCAACTAGGGTTGTCTGTATCTTCCATGCTAGGCGGGTTATTCTCAAGAGGAGTGGACTCCGCTCCTCACTCACGAGAAAGTGGCTGGTCATCGGGATGCTCAGTCCCATGCTTTATGCAATTCAAATCAAAATAATTGCAAACAAAACTCCCCCGGGACTGTTGTTAGTTGGAGGCACTCGTTGTTTCAAGCAAGCCATGGATTGATGCTTGTTGGTGGAGGGGGGTATAAACTTTACCATTCTGTTTGGGAACCGCCTATAATGTGTGTAGCATGGAAGATATCTAGATCTCTTGGTTGTTATGTTGACAATAAAAGTATACCGCTCAAAATATTATTCATATCTATTTCAGAATCGAGCTCTGGCACCTCTACAAATCCCTTCTTCCCTCTGCGAATGGACTATCCATTTACTTTTATGTTGAGTCATCATCCTCTTATTAAAAAGCACCAGTTGGAGAGCACCGTTGTCATTTGCATTCATTACTGTTAGTTTACATTGAGTATGACTTGACTAGATCTCTTTTAGCATGAATTACAACGTCTAGTCAGTCCTTGATCTTTAAAGGTGCTCTGCATTTATGTTTTGCTGTCTCAGAAAGGGCTAGCGAGATACCATCTTGTTATATCATATCATGATTGTTTTGAGGAAGTGTTGTCATCCTAGATTTATTATTATTGCTCGTTAGTTGATTATGCCACTGATATGAGTAAACATGAGACCTAAATGTTATTGTGAATATGGTTAGTTCATAATCTTTGCGGAAAACTTGAATGCTGGCTTTACATATTTACAACAACAAGAGCAAACAGAGTTTGTAAAAGTTTTTCTTTATCACTTTCAGTTTATCAACTGAATTGCTTGAGGACAAGCAAACGTTTAAGCTTGGGGGAGTTGATATGTCTCCGCCGTATCTACTTTTCCACACACTTTTGCCCTTGTTTTGGACTCTAACTTGCATGATTTGAATGGAACTAACCCGGACTGACGTTGTTTTCAGCAGAATTGCCATGGTGTTATTTTTGTGTAGAAATAAAAGTTCTCGGAATGACCTAAAAATCAACAGAGAATTATTTTGGAATATATAAAAAATACTGGAAGAAGAATCCACGTTAGGGGGGCCTCCACCTGTCCACGAGGGTGGGGGCGCGCCCTACCCCCTAGGCGCACCCCTGCCTCGTGGGCCCCCTGACGCTCCACCGACCTCAACCTTGACTCCATATATTCACTTTCAGGGGGAAACCCAGAGAGAAGGATTCATCGCGTTTTACGATACAGAGCCGCCGCCAAGCCCTAAACTCTCTCGGGAGGGCTGATCTGGAGTCCGTTCGGGGCTCCGTAGAGGGGAATCCGTCGCCATCGTCGTCATCAACCATCCTCCATCACCAATTTCATGATGCTCACTGCCGTGCATGAGTAATTCCATCGTAGGCTTGCTAGATGATGATGGGTTGGATGAGATTTATCATGTAATCGAGTTGGTTTTGTTAGGGTTTGATCCCTAGTATCCACTATGTTCTGAGATTGATGTTGCTATGACTTTGCTATGCTTAATGCTTGTCACTAGGGCCCGAGTGCCATGATTTCAGATCTGAACCTATTATGTTTTCATCAATATATGAGAGTTCTTGATCCTATCTTGCAATTCTATAGTCACCTACTATGAGTTATGATCCAGCAACCCTGAAGTGACAATAATCGGGACCACTCTCGGTGATGATCGTAGTTTGAGGAGTTCATGTATTCACTATGTGTTAATGCTTTGGTCCAGTACTATATTAAAAGGAGGCCTTAATATGCCTTAGTTTCCAATAGGATCCCGCTGCCACAGGAGGGTAGGACAAAAGATGTCATGCATGTTCTTTTCCATAAGCACGTATGACTATATTCAGAATACATGCCTACATTACATTGATGAATTGGAGCTAGTTCTGTGTCACCCTATGTTATGACTGTTACATGATGAACCGCATCCGGCATAATTCTCCATCACCGATAAATGCATACGAGCTTTCCATATATTGTTCTTCGCTTATTTACTTTTCCGTTGCTATTGTTACAATCACTACAAAACACCAAAAATACTACTTTTGCTACCGTTACTTTTCCTATCGTTACCACTACTATCATATTACTTTGCTACTAAATACCTTGCTGCAGATATTAAGTTTCTAGGTGTGGTTGAATTGACAACTCAACTGCTAATACTTGAGAATATTCTTTGGCTCCCCTTGTGTCGAATGAATAAATTTGGGTTGAATACTCTACCCTCGAAAACTGTTGCGATCCCCTATACTCTACCCTGGATCTTGCATGGCTTGTCTGCCTCCCTGGATCTTGCATCGTTTGTGCGGCAGTCGAATTGCCGAACAGGTCGTCCGAAGTATGGAGTCATGAAAGTAAGAAAAAATTAAAAAAAATCCGGCAGCCCCTAGTACGTTTTAAGCCGTATTTTGGGCGTGCCGTTATTGTGCCCCTTCCCCTGTGCCCATGGTATTTCAAGGGTGTAGTTATGTACGCGAGGCACTGGTTTCGCTATGTCGCGAGGGCTGGGGTTGGGGCCGCATTGCTACGCTTGCTCAGAGCGTGCCAGGCGGTCCTGCTATGGGTTACCCCGGGCGCGCTTGGCAGTGTCTGGATTTTTAACGGCCGGACTGGAGAATTGCCTAAGAAGGCTACTTTGTACTTCCGCTGCGAGAGCCGCCGTGTGCTCCTCCGTACGAAGGGAGCGTTCGGTGTTTCCGTTGACCATGATTACTCCTCGAGGGCCTGGCATCTTGAGCTTGAGATATGCGTAGTGCGGCACCGCACTGAACTTTGCGGATGCGGTTCGTCCGAGCAGGGCATGATAGCCCTTGTGAAACGGGACTATATTGAAGATTAACTCTTCGCTTCGGAAATTGTCCGGGGATCTGAATACCACGTCAAGTGTTACTGAGCCTGTACAGTTGGCTTCTATACGTGGTATAATGCCTTTGAAGGTCATTTTTGTGGGCTTAATCCTTGAGGGATATATGCCCATTTTCCGCACTGTATCCTGGTAAAGCAGGTTCAGGCTACTACCGCCGTCCATGAGGACTCTTGTGAGATGAAATCCGTTGATGATTGGGTCGAGAACCAATGCGGTGAAGCCACCATGACGGATGCTAGTGGGATGGTCCCTTCGATCAAAAGTGATCGGGCAGGAGGACCATGGGTTGAACTTTGGGGCGACTGGCTCCATCGCGTATATGTCCCGTAGCGCACGCTTCCGCTCCCTCTTGGGAATGCGGGTTGCGTATATCATGTTCACCGTCCGCACTTGTGGGGGAAAGCCCTTTTGTCCATTGTTGTTCGGCGGCCTGGGCTCCTCCTCGTCATCGCTGTGCAGCCCCTTGTCTTTGTTTTCGGCTCTTAACTTGCCTGCCTGCTTGAACACCCAACAATCCCTGTTAGTGTGATTGGCTGGCCTTTCGGGGGTGCCATGTATCTGGCACAAGCGGTCGAGTATTCGATCCAAACTGGACGGGCCCTGAGTACTCTTTTTGAATGGCTTTTTCCGCTGACCGGATTTATAGCCTCTGAATCTGGCGTTGACTGCCGTGTCTTCATTGCTGTCGCTGCTAATGCGGCGTTTTTGCTTATTCCGACGTGTCCTGCCACTTTTGTCGTTGGTATCCGAATTACCAGGGTTCTTTGATAAGTTGTTATTGCGAGCTAGCCAGCTGTCTTCTCCCGCGCAAAAGCGGGTCATGAGTGTCGTGAGGGCTGCCATAGATTTCGGCTTTTCCTGTCCCAGGTGCCCGGCAAGCCACTCGTCGCGGATGTTATGCTTGAAGGCTGCTAGGGCCTCTGCGTCCGGACAATCGACTATCTGGTTTTTCTTTGTTAGGAACCGTGTCCAGAATTGCCTGGGCGATTCCTCTGGCTGCTGAATTATGTGGCTTAAGTCGTCGGCATCCGGTGGTCGCACGTAAGTGCCCTGGAAGTTGTCGAGGAATGCGGTTTCCAGGTCCTCCCAAGAACCGATTGAGTCTGCTGGCAAGCTGTTAAGCCAATGTCGGGCCGGTCCTTTAAGTTTGAGTGGGAGGTATTTGATGGCGTGTAGATCATCGCCGCGTGCCATGTGGATGTGAAGGAGATAATCCTCGATCCATACCGCCGGATCTGTTGTTCCATCGTATGATTCGATGTTTATGGGTTTGAAACCCTCTGGGGTTTTATGATCCATTACTTCATCCGTGAAGCATAGCGGGTGTGCGATGCCTCTGTACTGGGCTATATCACGACGCAGCCTGGAAGAGCTATGTCTGTTGTGTTCGGCCCGGCCGGATTTGTTGTATCCGGAGTGAAGATCATCATCACGTGCCGTAGGGCACCTGCACGATCCGTAGATCGATCTTGTTTGTCTTGCCTTATCCTCCAGTACGTCTCGCAGGTCTGGCGCATTTTCCCGTGCCTTAGTTGAGCGGCGTTGGGGCATGTCTTGGGTGGAGGGCCGAGAGGCCTCTCTATCGCGACCGCAAGGTGGCCGATCTGCCATGTCGTGTGCTAGTGATGTAGGTGCTTCCTCCTCTGATCGAGGTAGCGGCCTGCACTTTGGGTAACTCTTGGAGGGGCGTTCGAGTTCATACTCTTCGGCCGCAAGGACTTCAGTCCATCTGTCAGCTAGCAAATCTTGGTCAGCTCTAAGTTGTTGCTGCTTGCCGTGGCTAAAAGCCTGCGTTGGAAACGCTCTTGTTCGGCGGGGTCTGATGGTACGACGAATTCGTCGTCATCGAGGCTTGCCTCGTCTTCGGGGGGAGGCATATAATTATCATCCTCGACCTCTCGGTCTGCCGCTCTCTCATGAGGGCTGGCTTCTCCATCTTCCTATGCCGAATCTTGCTGGGGTGGGTGTTCTTCGGTGCTATCCGGGGTAGTATTATCTCCCATGCCGGAATCACCGTTTTTGCTTTGGCGGTATTTAGAGCGGCGCCGCTGACCCCGGCGCTTTGGCTGTTTCTTGGAGGTGTCATCCCCCGCTGTTCCATCGCCATCTCCATCTTTTGGAGTATCCACCATATATATGTCATATGACGAGGTGGCCTTCCAGCTCCCTACAGGTGCTGGTTCCTGTTCGTCTCCTACATCGTTGTCCATACCGTCGATGTCTTCGGAGCCGAAGTCAAACATGTCGGTTAAATCGTCGACAGTGGCTACAAAGTGGGTGGTGGATGGGCTTTAAACTTCTTCATCGTCCGTATCCCATCCTCGCTGACCGTAAACCGGCCAGGGCTCTCCTGATAAAGAGAGAGACTTGAGAGAATTCAGGATGTCGCCAAAAGGCGAGTGCTGAAAGATGTCCGCGGCGGTGAACTCCATTACCGGCGCCCAATCGGATTCGATTGGCAGGGGCGCGGGGGATTCGGAGTCCAGGGAGGAGTCCGGATCCTCGGAGTCACGGGTCATGCAGAGTGCGGGGCTGGCGCTCGGCTCGATCGCCTTTGAGATCGCAGCCCCCAAGGTGACGTTCAGCCGCTCATCCTCGATTGGCGCAATAGGCTCTGAGTTAGGGGTCGGAACTGGTGCGTGTGCGGCCTCCAGGACACTGTCTGGAGGCAGAGCTAGATCATGCCCCTCGAGATAGTGCGGCACGCTTGGCCGTGGCTCGAACCCGTCGAAGATCAAGTCTTCGCGGATGTCAGTCGTGTAGTTTAAGCTTCCAAACCTGACTTGATGGCTAGGGGCATAGCTTTCGATCTGCTCTAGGTGGCCAAGCGAATTGGCCAGCAGTGCGAAGCCGCCGAAGACAAAGATCTGTCCAGGGAGAAAAGTCTCACCCTGGTCCTCATCGTTGTTGATGATCAAGGGAGCCATTGGGCCTAAAGGCGACGACACAGAGGAACTCTCAATGAAAGCACCAATGTCGGTGTCAAAACCGGTGGATCTCGGGTAGGGGGTCCCGAAGTGTGCGTCAAGGCCGGATGGTAATAGGAGACAAGGGACACGGTGTTTTTACCCAGGTTCGGGCCCTCTCGATGGAGGTAATACCCTACTCCTGCTTGATTAATATTGATGATATGGGTAGTACAAGAGTAGATCTACCACGAGATCAAGGAGGCTAAACCCTAGAAGCTAGCCTATGGTATGATTGTTGTATATGGAGTTGATGTCCTACGGACTACAACCCTCCAGTTTATATAGACACCGGATAGGGTTAGGGTTACACAGAGTCGGTTACAATGGTAGGAGATCTTGAATATCCGCATCGCCAAGCTTGCCTTCCACGCCAAGGAAAGTCCCATCCGGACACGGGGCGACGTCTTCAATCTTGTATCTTCATAGTCCTGGAGTCTGGCTGAAGGTATAGTCCGGCTACCGGAACACCCCCTAATCCAGGACTCCCTCAATCGGTATTACGAGTTTATGTGTTTTGATGTACCGAAGGTAGTTCGGAGTCCCGGATTTGATCACTGACATGACGAGGAGTCTCTAAATGGTCAAGACGTAAAGATTGATATATTGGAAGCCTATGTTTGGACATCGGAATGGTTCCGGGTGAAATCAGGAGTATACCGGAGCACCGGGAGGTTACTGGAACCCCCCGGGAGGTATATGGGCCTTAGTGAAAGAGAGGGAAAATAAGCAAAGGAGGGGGCGGGCCCCCCAAGCCCAATCCGAATTGGGAAGGGGGCCGGCCCCCTTCCCTTCCTTCTTCCTCCTCCTTCCTTCTCTCCTAGAACCAACAAAGGGAAGGGGGAATCCTACTCCCGGTGGGAGTAGGACTCCCTTGGGGCGCGCCTAGAGAGGCCGGCCCCCTCCCCCTCCCCCTCCCCCACTCCTTTATATACGGGGGAGGGGGCACCCCATAGACACACAAGTTGATCATTGATCTTTAGCCGTGTGCGGTGCCCCCCTCCACCATAATCCACCTCGCTAATATCGTAGCGGTGCTTAGGCTAAGCCCTGTTCCGGTAGCAACATCATCACCGTCATCACGCTGTCGTGCTGACGAAGCTCTCCCTCAAAGCTCTACTGGATTGTCAGTTCGCGGGACGTCACCGAGCCGAGCGTGTGCAGGTCACGGAGGTGCCGTATGTTTGGTACTAGATCGGTCGATCGTGAAGACGTACGACTACATCAACTGCATTGTCATAACGCTTCCGCTTACGGTCTACGAGGGTACGTAGACAATACTCTCCCCTCTCATTGTTATGCATCACCATGATCTTGTGTGTGCGCATGATTTTTTTTGAAATTACTATGTTTCCCAACACCGTCCCCTCTTCCCTTTACCCTATAAATAGTGGGGGTGGGAGGGCAGCCACACCCCTTCCCATGGCGCAGCCCTCCCTCCTCCTACACCTCCTCCTCGTCCTCCGTAGAGCTTGGTGAAGCCCTTCCGGAGAACCGCAAGCTCCACCACGTCGTCGTGCTGTCAGAGCTCTCCCTCAACTTCTCTCCTCCCCTTGCTGGATCAAGGAGGAGATGTCCCCGTGCTGTACATGTGTTGAACACGGAGGCGCCGTCCGTTCGGCGCTTAGATCGGATCTTCTGTGATTTGAATCACCGCGACTACGACTCCATCTATCGCGTTCTTGTCACGCTTCCAATTAGCGATCTTCAAGGGTATGAAGATCCACTCCCTCTCTCTCGCTGCTAGTATCTCCTAGATTGATCTTGGTGACACGTAGGAATTTTTTTGAATTATTACTACATTCCCCAACACCAATATGAGCATCCAGGTTCCGCTGTTGGTTATTGTCCGGAGAGGTGTCTCGGACATGTCTACATAGTTCTCGAACCCGTAGGGTCCGCACGCTTAATGTTCGATGACAATTTTCTATTATATGAGTTATGTGATTTGGTGACCGAATGTTGTTTGGAGTCCCGGATGATATCACGGAAATGACGAGGAGTCTCGAAATGGTTGAGAGGTAAAGATTCATATATGGGATGATGATATTGGGACACCGGAAGTGTTCTGGTGGTACAGGGTACATATCGGGTCACCGGAAGGGGTTCCAGGAACCCCCTGGCAACTATATGGGCCTAATGAGGCAAGAGGTGGATAGACCAGCCCCTGTGGGTCTGGTGCGCCCCCATGTAGGCCGAAATAGGAGGATAAGGAAAGAGGGGAAGGGAGAAGGAAAGGCGAGGATTCGGCCTCCCCCTTCCTTCCCTCCCCCTCTCTTTCCTTTCCCCTCCGATGAATAAGGAAGGGGGCGAATTGGGGAGGAACCCCAAGTAGGATTTGACCTACTTGGGGCACCCCCCGCTTGGCTGCTCCGTCTCCCTCCCACCTATATATATGAGGGGGAGGCGCCTAGAACACACAACAACATCTGTTAGCCGTGTGCGGCACCTCCCTCCACAAATTACACCTCCGGTCATATCTTCGTAGTGCTTAGGCGAAGCCCTGCGCGGATCACTTCACCATCACCGTCACCATGTCGTCATGCTGACGGAACTCTCCCTTGACACTTTGCTAGATCAAGAGTCTGAGGGATGTCATCGAGCTGAACATGCGCAGAACACGAAGGTGCCGTACGTTCGGTGCTTGATCGATCGGAACAAGAAGAAGTTCGACTACATCAACCGTGTTGTCAAACACTTACGCTTTCGGTCTACGAGGGTACGTGGACACACTCTCCCCTCTCGTTGCTATGCATCTCCCAGATAGATTTTGCGTGAGCGTAGGATTTTTTTTTTGAAATTGCATGCTACGTTTCCCAACAGATGGGCACTGACGATGATGGGAATAAGGGAAGCTTCAACACTATACCTCAAACCGCCCCTAAACATTTGGACTGTGGTGCCCTAACTTTTTTGCCAGCCAACGCCGCATCACAAATGTTTCAGCGCCAATGCCGGTGGGGCAGGAACAGGCGTCACCTCTTTGTTTGATGAAGACATCTCCTCAAGTCTTTGTTAAAGTCTTCTTGGTGATGTTTAAATTTCCTCGTTGCCTTTTGGATTCATCTTCCTGCTAATAAATACTATTAAAGATATCTATCTTTTCTTCTTTTACTTGCTCAACACTTTTACCCTTTTCTTTTACCTTCTTGAATTCATTCATGTTTTCAACATGGTAAACTTTTTCTGAGAACTTAGTTGGTTCTTCAGTACACCTTTCTTTGTTGCAAGGGCCATCGTATGTGTTAGGAAGGTGACCGCCTCATCCAAGTTCTTCATTTCCCTTCAGAAATCAGCGAACTTCGTGTTCAACTTCTCCATTTCCTCTCCGCTGGTTATGTTTTCTGCTCCTTCGCCCGACGCCATGGTTTCATTAAGGCTCGTCGTTGATGAAAGGGAATTTCCCGCCTTAAGTGTTTTTGTGTTGATAAAAACACAATTTGCGGACTATCCGTGTACCAAAGCTACCCATGTATTATTATATGACACAAGATGGTTGGACACCCCTCCGGATGGACAAGAGCGAATACGACATTTCTGACGCATATTATTTCTTTGGTTGTAGAAAATCCGTACTATTAAGAGGGGGTTCGCATTGGAAGGTAGAGGTGGAATCAAACATATAAACTAATACATATTGCACTCATGATATAGCCTTCCATTTTGAGGATAGACTCAACATGGCACCTGCAGGGTTCAGGTGCTGGTAATACTCACCAAAACCCGCACCCATCTCAATATTTTTCATCCAAACCCATACTCGCACCTGCACCTCGGGTTTCATATTGCTCCCATACCCATACCCGGCTGGGCACGGGTAATACCCGCTGGTAAAAATACACATCTCCATCACCTTTGAATTCACATTTTACCATGTATAATTTCAACATTTTAGTATGCAAAACACAACATTTAAGCATGTATATTTAGCATTTCAGCCGAGGCGAAATGGGGAGATGGGGTTTGTGTTCTGTAAGTGAGACGGCGCAATGGGTGGGTGAGGGGAGGGGATTTTGTGTGCAGGTTGGGGCTGGGTTAGGCTAGGGTTTTCCTTTGCTAGTGAATGGCATAGGGGACCTAGCTACACAACATTTAAACTTTCCGGTTTGCAGGTAGAGGGTACCCATTGACATGTGCAGGAGAGACCCTCAAGTCTAACTATCGCATGAGATTGCACCCAAGCGGTTGTATTACTCCGTGCTCCGGTTGTACCACTCCCTCAGCGGATAGTGCACCTTGGAGCCCTTGTTGGAAATATGCCCTAGAGGCAATAATAAAGTGGTTATTATTATATTTCCTTAATCATGATAAAGGTTTATTATTCATGCTATAATTGTATTGATTGGAAACATAAATACATGTGTGAATACATAAGCAAATACCAAGTCCCTAGTAAGCCTCTACTAGACTAGCTCGTTGATCAAAAGATGGTTAAGGTTTCCTAGCCAAAGACATGAGTTGTCATTTGATAACCGGATCACATCATTAGGAGAGTGATTTGATGGACAAGACCCATCCGTTAGCATAGCATATGGTCGTTTAGTTTATTGCTAATGCTTTCTTAATGTCAAATACATATTCCTTCAACCATGAGATCATGCAAATCCCAGATACCGGAGGAATACCATGTGTGTTATCAAACCTCACAACGTAACCGGTGATCTTAAAGGTGCTCTACAGGTATCTCCGAAGTTGTCTATTGAGTTGGCGTGAATCAAGATTCGGAATTGTCACTCCATATAACGGAGAGGTATCTCTGTGTCGGGGGAAACGACACCTATGAGATCACGAGGAATCCCTTTTGCTACGGTTGGCGGGCACGGGGCTGTGCAAAGAGCAGGATTGAGAGATCAACGCAAGGGGATTATCCAGGTTCGGGTCGCAAGTGATGCGTAATACCCTACTCCTGCTGGTTTCTGTTTATCTGGTGTTTGATACGTCTCCAATGTATCTATAATTTTTTATTGTTCCATGCTATTATATTATCTGTTTTGGATGTTAATGGGCTTATTTATACACTTATATATCATTTTTTGGACTAACCTACTAACCCAAGGCCCAGTGCAAATTGCTGCTTTTTTGCCTATTTTAGTGTTTCGCAGAAAAGAAATATCAAACGGAATCCAAACGGAATGAAACCTTCGGGAGAGTTATTTTTGGAACAAACGTGATCCAGGGGACATGGAGTAGACGTCAAGAAATCAACGAGGAGGCCACGAGGCAGGGAGGCGCGCCCCACCCTCGTGGGCCCCTCATAGCTCCATCAACCTACTTCTTCCTTCTATATATGTCCATATACCCTGAAAACATCCAAGAGCACCACAAAACCCTATTTCCACCGCCTCAACCTTCTGTATCCAAGAGATCCCATCTTGGGGCCTTTTCCGGAGCTCCGCCGGAGGGGGAGTCGATCACGGAGGGCTTCTACATCAACACCATAGCCTCTCCGATGATGTGTGAGTAGTTTACCACAGACCTTCGGGTCCATAGTTATTAGCTAGATGACTTCTTCTCTCTCTTTGGATCTCAATACAATGTTCTCCTCGATCTTCTTGGAGATCTATTTGATGTAACTCTTTTTGCGGTGTGTTTGTCGAGATTCGATGAATTGTGGGTTTATGATCAAGTATATCTATGAACAATATTTGATTCTTCTCTAAAATCTTTTATGTATGATTGGTTATCTTTGCAAGTCTCTTCGAATTATCAGTTTGGTTTGGCCTACTAGATTGATCTTTCTTGCAATGGGAGAAGTGCTTAGCTTTGGGTTCAATCTTGCGGTGTCCTTTCCAAGTGACACCAAGGGCAACAAGGCACGTATTGTATTGTTTCCATCGAGGATAAAAAGATGGGGTTTATATCATATTGCTTGAGTTTATCTCTCTACATCATGTCATCTTGCCTAATGCATTACTCCGTTCTTATGAACTTAATACTCTAGATGCACGCTGGATAGTGGTCGATGTGTGGAGTAATAGTAGTAGAGGCAGAATCGTTTCGGTCTACTTGTCGTGGACGTGATGCCTATATACATGATCATGCCTAGATATTCTCATAATTATTCACTTTTCTATCAATTGCTTGACAGTAATTTGTTCACCCACCATAATACTTATGCTATCTTGAGAGAAGCCAGTAGTGAAACCTATGGCCCCCGGGTCTATCTTTTATCATATAAGTTTCCAATCTATTTTACTTTGCAATCTTTACTTTCAATCTATATCATAAAAATACCAAAAATATTTATCTTATTATCTCTATCAGATCTCATTATCGTAAGTGACCGTGAAGGGATTGACAACCCCTTTATCGCGTTGGTTGCGAGGTTCTTATTTGTTTGTGTAGGTATGAGGGACTTGCGTGTAGTGTCCTACTGGATTGATACCTTGGTTCTCAAAAACTGAGGGAAATACTTATGCTACTTTGCTTCATCACCCTTTCCTCTTCAAGGGAAAACCAACGCAGTGCTCAAGAGGTAGCAAGAAGGATTTCTGGCTCCATTGCCGGGGAGGTTGCACCAAGTCAAGTCAAGATTTGATCTCCCGTCAACAAGCCATTTCTGGCGCTATTGCCGGGGAGATCTACCACAAGTCAAGACATACCAAGTACCCATCACAAACTCTTATCCCTCGCATTACATTATTTTCCATTTGCCCCTTGTTTTCTTCTCCCCCACTTCACCCTTGCCATTTTATTCGCCCTCTTTTCCACTCACCTCTTTTCCGTTCGCCCTCTTTTCCTATTGCTTCTTGTGTGCTTGTGTGTTGGATTGTTTGTCACGATGGCTCAAGATAATACTAAATTGCATGATTTTTCCAATACCAACAATAATGATTTTATTAGCACTCCGATTGCTCCTCTTACCGATGCTAAATCTTATGAGATTAATACTGCTTTGCTGAATCTTGTCATGAAAGATCCGTTTTCCGGCCTTCCTAGTGAGGATGCCGCTACCCATATAAAAAACTTTGTTGATTTGTGTGATATGCAAAATAAGAAAGATGTGGATAATGATATTGTTAAATTGAAGCTATTTCTGTTTTCGTTAGAGATCGTGCTAAAACTTGGTTTTCGTCTTTGCCTAAAAATAGTATTGATTCTTGGAACAAGTGCAAAGATGTTTTTATCTCTAAGAATTTTCCTCCCGCTAAGATTGTCTCTCTTAGAAATGATATTATGAATTTTAAGCAACTAGATCATGAGCATGTTGCACAATCTTGCGAGAGAATGAAACTAATGATACGTAACTGCCCTACACATGGTTTGAATTTGTGGATGATCATACAAAAAAATTCTGCTGGATTGAATTTTGCTTCCAGAAATCTTTTAGATTCGGCCGCGGGAGGCACTTTTATGGAAATCACTTTAGGAGAAGCTACTAAACTCCTAGATAATATTATGGTTAATTATTCTCAATGGCACACCAAAAGATCTACCAATAAAATGGTTCATGCTATAGATGAAATTAATGTTTTGAGTGGTAAGATGGATGAACTTGTGAATTTTTTTGCTAATAAGAGTGTTTCTTATGATCCTAATGATATGCCTTTGTTTACCTTGATTGAGAATAATAATGAATCTATGGATGTGAATTTTGTTGGTAGGAACAATTTTGGTAACAACGCATATAGAGGAAACTTTAATCCTAGGCCGTATCCTAGTAATTCCTCTAATAATTATGGTAATTCCTACACAAATTCTTATGGAAATAATAATAAGATTCCCTATGATTTTGAATCTAGTATCAAAGAATTTATTAGTTCACAAAAGAGTTTCAATGCTTTGATTGAAGAAAAATTGTCTAAGATTGATGAATTGGCTCGGAAGGTGGATAGAATTTCTCTTGATGTTGATTTTTTGAAACTTAGATCTATTCCACCTAAGCATGGTATCAATGAGTCTCTCAAAGCCATGAGAATTTCCATTGATGAGTGCAAAGAAAGAACCACTAGGATGCGTACTAAAAAGGATTGCTTTATAAAAGCGTGTTCTTCTAGTTTTGATGATAATAAGGATGAAGATCTAAAAGTGATTGATGGGTCTTCTATTAAATATTTGTTTTTCAATGTGAATCTTGATAATGATGGGACTGGAGATGAGTCAACTTCAGTTAAAAGGCGTCTCAATAATTAAGAGTTTGTAGATCTTGATGCAAAAATTGGTAAAAGTGGGATTGAAGAGGTCGAAACTTTACATAGCAATGAGTCACTATTTTGGATTTCAAGGATTTAATTATGATATTTTCTCTTAATAGATTTTATTTCCTTGTTGCAATCCGTGCTAAATTCTCCACATGCTTATAGTCAAAATAAAGCTTTTACCAAACATATCGTTGATGCTTTGATGCAATCTCATGAAGAAAAGCTTGAATTAGAAGTTTCTATCCCTAGAAAAATTCATGATGAGTGGGAACCTACTATCAAAATTAAGACTAAATATCATGAATGTTATGCTTTATGTGATTTAGGTGCTAGTGTTTCCACGATTCCAAAAACTTTGTGTGATGTGTTAGGTTTTCGTGAATTTGATGATTGTTCTTTAAATTTGCATCTTGCGGATTCCACTATTAATAAACCTATGGGAAGGATTAATGATGTTCTTATTGTTGCAAGTAGGAATTATGTGCCCGTAGATTTCATTGTTCTTGACATTGATTGCAATCCTACATGTCCCATTATTCTTGGTAGACCTTTCCTTGGAACGATTGGTGCAATTATTGATATGAAAGAAGGGAATATTAGATTCCAAT
This sequence comes from Triticum aestivum, assembly GCF_018294505.1. Lineage (NCBI taxonomy): Eukaryota > Viridiplantae > Streptophyta > Magnoliopsida > Poales > Poaceae > Triticum > Triticum aestivum. The sequence continues at coordinate 452,121,986 of NC_057794.1, forward strand.
TTCCGTTAAGGAAAGGCATGGAACACTTTCCTAGAAATCTATACCTATACTAATTAGAGACTCCCTAAAAATTACCACATTAATCAGTAATTAGGAGCCGTTAATCTGTTAATCAGTAAATAGGAGCCGTTTATCTAGTGGGGCCGAGTTATTATGGTGTAGATTAATCATACAAATCTTGACGTAATATGTGCGCTTTCCCTCTCTCCGAATCTCTCACGACTCCCCTCTCCCAATATCTCTAGATCATGAAAAGAAAAAAAAATCTTCCTATCCCAATCTCTCACGACTTCCCTCTCCCAATATCTCTAAGTCACCAAAAGAAAAGAAAAAACGATCTCACCAACGATTGGTTGATCTCCAACGCATCTTTAGCCAAACAAAATAGATCGTTCTAGAGGCGCTCTTCTCCTCACGCCCTATGTACGCCGCCGCCATGGCTGCCCCATGCCTTCTATCTCAATCTAGCAAATCAAAATTGATCGATCAAGGGTACGCCATGGCATGGATGGATGAGTCTTCTTCTATCTTCTTTCTTCTTTCATCTAGCTAGCTAGCTAGCAAGTCAGGTACACATCAAAATTGATCGACCAAGGGTAGACCATGGCATGGATGGATGTGCCTTCTTATCTCTTCTCTCTTCTTTCATCTTTCTTCTTTCATCTAGCTAGCTAGCTAGCCAGGTACACCATATAAGTATGTTCTGGTACGTCTACAAATATGCAGTATGCATCATGCCATACGTATGTCTCTGCTAATTACCAAGTAGTATTACCATGTATGATCTATATATGAGCCGATAGCCTCATATAGATGCTCTTCTCCTTAGGCGTCATGCACGACGCCGTCGTAGCCGCCGACAACTGACGATTCTCTGTTGTATGTCTCTAGATTAGAACATCATGGTGTTCTGCATGCAACAACATAGAGGCCGTAGGATGGAGCAAGGTTCCCTTGATTCCTCCCACCCACACATCCTTAATTATGTTCCCTTGATACCCAGCTTACTCTGCTTATGATAATCAGATGGATAAAAGCATGCATGCATCTAGCTACCTGCATCACGTATAACTTAATATACGGAGATCAGCTAGGAGATTAGTTGTCGGGGGATCTACTTTCCTTCACCTGCTGAAAAAATCAAGGTAATTGAATCAAGTTGGTTTGATCGGCTATATGTGAAATACACGAGAATTCATTAACTCGATTAATTTATTCCTTAAGCACACATGTGGCAGATCAGATTGAGGCTGGGAGGCTAGCGCGGAATTGCATTAATGATACCGATGGCCATGATCAATCAAAAGTACACGGACGTGTTCAACCCAGTTGCAGTGCCGTAATGGCAGGCCGTTACCACTTAGACGGAGGCCTAGGTAAGACCCACATGGTGAGAGTATACCCTGTATGTCGCTGCATGGCAGAATGACTCAACGAGAGGATAAGGAGAAAATAGATACGAGAGAGGCACACGAGCATATTGTACAGGGCTACAGGCCACACACGCGAACTGGTACCCATGGATCTTGCTGGGACAAACGAATGGTGTGGCATCCAATTTCCAGGTTAGACGATCGATGTGCATGCTTTGGTTCTGTGTTCTGCACATCAGCAACGGACAAGAGCGGCCTATGATGGAGTCGGAACAAAAATCCCCAAAACAGTTGTACGTCCAGCCTATGCTATTGTATCATTTAAGGAGAAAAACTGCCTTGAAAATTCAGATCGCTCAAGATGGTACGAGATGTTTCACTTCTCATACTTATTTTTCTATTTTTCTGAGTTTTAATTAGTGGTAATTCCATTTCTTCCATTTTTACAGAATGGTATATACATTACATAAAAAAATTATAGCCCGGGAAAGCAACGGAGGCCTAGCAGTCTGGACCTAAGGGGCATGACAACCTGGGATTGTTCAGGGCAGTGCTGCCGGACGCGTTGTTCCGCAAACCACACCTGTCACCGTTCAGTCCAATAGACCAAGAAAATCAGGACGTCATACATGCACTTGAGGTATGCAACCATAACGTACATAGCAATTTCAATGTATGCAATACATGCATTTATGCAAGCGTATATATATATATATATATATATATATATATATATATATATATATATATATATATATATATGCATGAACCGAAGTATGTGTTGGTTGATCTGTGAGGGGTAGACTACAGCAGGTACAGTCGAAAAAAATATGATATAGTACAATTTACAGATTGAATTTTCACAATATTTCCTTTAAATTAAAAATCTTTATTCTCTACCTTTGTAGTACTCCTCTGTCTCAAAAGAGTACTAGACAGTGTGATATATATGATGCAATAATTATGGTAGTCATGATTGCAAATATTTAGATTTTGTTGGCAACTACTTTCATTCTGGTCAAAAGTGAAAGCATACTAAATCTTTTGGTTGGACCAAAGTTTCAGGTAAGCATCATGGTTCTTCGGATGGTTAAAATCTGTACATTGTAATTGTCAACATGATTTACACCTTTGGTAATATATTAACAAATCTTCAGTTATAAGACATCGATGTATTATGTACTTATATAGGACAGATCAACGAAACACATGCAAGTCATGGAATTTACATGATTTGACACATTAAGTTCTGAACTTGGTGTATGGAGAAGATTAGACTAACCAAATTCGTGAAGAATTTATCACAAAGTTTGGTAGATGAACATTAATTGTCAATGCTAGAAAAATCTACTACATAAATTAATCTATTAAGATGTCATTTTGATTCTTCATTTTAATGGGGGATTTTGACATCCCCGGAGCCATGGAAATAAAAAAAGATGTTATGAATTCCTTAGAATTAGAGTCACATTTCTTATTCTGCTGCATATATAAATATTTTTGTACATACAAAGCAGAGAGAAGTGATGTGCACAGCAACTTGCATAGTGTTGAAGAAGAAAAAACTGATTTCGCAATTGAAAATTTCTATAAAGCTAAATTGCATAGTGTCACATATTTACCAAGTATGTCATTTTATGTTCAATTCTTGAATGCTATTTTGTTTGTAAAATTTGTACTATTACCAGCAATTATATCTATGTACCATTGCTAGCATAATTTATTAAAGAAAGTGTGAGATAATGATTATTGTAAAGCAAGATATTACTTGAACATATTAAGAAGATATAGTACTATAACTAACTTTTAAGTGTCTTAGTTATTATATTATAGACACTAAATCATTTTTTTCAAATATCTAACAAATAATTAATCACTCATTTTGATTTTACCTTCCATGTTAACATTGTCTTAACTCAAACTTTCTGAACTTTGACTGCGTTTATAGGAAATATTATTAATGTCTGCAATACCATATCAATATATAGATTTCTCACTGAATATATTTTCACATCGTCTATACATATTTTTTATTGTAAACTTTCACATTGTACTCTATAAAATTTTGATTTATAAAAAACCTAATATCAATGTAAATTGTAACGGGGGAAGTATAAGAACTAGGCCGTCCAAACAGGCCACTTTGTGAATTTAAATTGATTAGGACATATAATTCTAATTCTCACTCGACTTTGTAGGCTAGCCCATGCGAATGCACGGGTTGACGACTAGTAAAATTAAATTACCTTATGAATCTATTATGAGAGCCACCTATGAATTGCATACCAAAGATGACAATACCTAAATCTATTCTTGTTTTTATGCCTAGCTAGGGGCGTTAAACTATAGCGCTTGTTGGGAGGAAACCCAATTTTATTTTTGTTTCTTGATTTTTGATTATGTTTAGTAATAAATAATTCATCTAGCCTCTGTTTAGATTTGGTTTTATGCTTTTAATTAGTGTTTGTGCCAAGTAGAACCTTTGGAAAGACTTGGGGGAAGTTTTAGTAATCTTGCTGTAAAAAGCAGAAACTTTAGCGCTCACGAGATTTGCTGCCATGTTTTACTGGAGAGTGTGATTAGGTTGATTGTTTTTGGAGATGATTAATAGACAAATTCCTCACGACCAAGATTTTATTTCAGAATTTTTGGGGCTACAGAAGTATTCGAAACCTACAGATTACTACAGACTGTTCTGTTTTTGACAGATTCTGTTTTTTCGGGTGTTGTTTGCTTATTTTGATGAATCTATGGCTAGTATCGGAGTCTATGAACCATGGAGAAGTTGGAATACAGTAGGTTTAACACCAGTATAAATAAATAATGAGTTCATTACAGTACCTTAAGTGCTGGTTTGTTTTCTTATACTAACGGAGCTCATTAGATTTTCTGTTGAGTTTTGTGTTGTGAAGTTTTCAAGTTTTGGGTAAAGATTTGATGGATTATGGAATAAAGAGTGGCAAGAGACTAAGCTTGGGGATGACCAAGGAACCGCAAGGTAAAATTCAAGGACAACCAAAAGCCTAAGCTTGGGGATGCCCCGGAAGTCAGCCCCTCTTTCCTCTTCTTCCATCGGTAACTTTACTTGAGGCTATATTTTTATTCACCACAAGATATGTGTTTTGCTTGGAGCATCTTGTATGATTTGAGTCTTTGATTTTTAGTTTAACACAATCATCCTTGCTGTACACACCTTTTGGGAGAGAAACACATGAATTGGAATTTATTAGAATACTCTATGTGCTTCACTTATATCTTTTGAGCCAGATAATTTTGCTCTAGTACTTCACTTATATCTTTTAGAGCTCGGTGGTGGTTTTATTTTATAGAAATTATTGATCTCTCATGCTTCACTTATATTATTTTTAGAGTCATTTAGAACAGCATGATAATTCACTTGGTTTATAAAATTGGTCCTAAATATGATAGGCATCCAAGATGGGTATAATAAAAACTATCATAAAAAGTGCATTGAATACGATGAGAAGTTTGATACTTGATAATTGTTTTGAGATATGAAGATGGTGATATTAGAGTCTTGCTAGTTGAGTATTGTGAATTTGAGAAATACTTGTTTTAAAGTTTGTGATTTCCGTAGCATGCACGTATGGTGAACCGTTATGTGATGAAGTCGGAGCATGATTTATTGATTGATTGTCTTCCTTACGAGTGGCGGTCGGGGACGAGCGATGGTATTTTCCTACCAATCTATCCCCCTAGGAGCATGCACGTATTACTTTGTTTCGATAACTAATAGATTTTTGCAATAAGTATATGAGTTCTCTATGACTAATGTTGAGTCCATGGATTATACGCACTCTCACCCTTCCAACATTGCTAGCCTCTCTAGTACCGTGCAACTTTCGCCGGTAACATAAACCCATCATATACCTTCCTCAAAAAAGCCACCATACCTACCTTTTATGGCATTTCCATAGCCATTCCGAGATATATTGCCATGCAACTTACCACCGTTCCGTTCGCTATGACACGTTACATCATTATCATATTGCTTTGCATAATCATGTAGTTGACATCGTATTTGTGGCAAAGCCACAGTTCATAATTATTTCATACATGTCACTCATGAGTTATTGCACATCCTGGTACACCGCCGGAGGCATTCATATAGAGTCATATTTTGTTCTAAGTATCGAGTTGTAGGTAAATAAAAGTGTGATGATCATCATTATTAGAGCATTGTCCCAAGTGAGGAAAGGATGACGGAGACTATGATTCCCCCACAAGTTGGGATGATACTCCGGACGAAAAAAAAGAGAAAGGCCATAAAAAAAAGAAGGCCCGAAAAAAGAGAAATGAGAGAAAAAGAGAGAAGGGACAATGCTACTATCCTTTTACCACACTTGTGCTTCAAAGTAGCACCATGATCTTCATGATAGAGAGTCTCCTATGTTGTCACTTTCATATACTAGTGGGAATTTTACATTATGGAACTTCGCTTGTATATTCTAATGATGGGCTTCCTCAAAATGCCTAGGTCTTCGTGAGCAATCAAGTTGGATGCACACCTACATAGTTTCTTTTGTTGAGCTTTCGTGCACTTATAGCTCTAGTGCATCCGTTGCATGGCAATCCCTACTCACTCACATTGATATCTAGTGATGAGCATCTCCATAGCCCATTGATACACCTAGTTGATGTGAGACTATCTTCTCCTTTTTTTTCTTCTCCACAACCACCATTCTATTCCACATATAGTGCTATGTCCATGGCTCACGCTCATATATTGCATGAAGATTAGAAAAGTTTGAGAACGTCAAAAGTATGAAACAATTTCTTGGCTTTTCATCGGGGTTGTGCATGATTTAAATACTTTGTGTGATGAAGATAGAGCATATCCAGACTATATGATTTTGTAGGGATAACTTTCTTTGGCCATGTTATTTTGAGAAGACATAATTGCTTTGTTCGTATGCTTGAAGTATTATTATTTTTATGTCAATGTTAAACTTTTGTCTTGAATCTTTCTGATCTGAACATTCATGCCACAATAAAGAAAATTACATTGATAATTATGCTAGGTAGCATTCCACATTAAAAATTCTGTTTTTATCATTTACCTACTCGAGGACGAGTAGGAATTAAGCTTGGGGATGCTTGATACGTCTCCAACGTATCTATAATTTTTGATTGTTCCATGCTATTATATTATCTATTTTGGATGTTAATAGGATTATTTATACACTTCTATATTATTTTTGGGACTAACCTACTAACCCAAGGCCCAGTGCAAATTGCTCTTATTTTGCCTATTTCAGTGTTTCATAGAAAAGGAATATCAAACGGAATCAAAATGGAATGAAACATTCGGGAGAGTTATTTTTGGAACAAACGTGATCCAGGGGACTTGGAGTAAACGTCAAGAAATCAACAAGGAGGCCACGAGGCCGGGAGGCACGCCTGCCCCCCTGGGCGCGCCCCCACCCTCATGGGCCCCTCGTAGCTCCACCGACCTACTTCTTCCTCCTATATATGTCCATATACCCCAAAAACATCCAGGAGCACCACGAAACCCTATTTCCACCACCGCAACCTTCTGTACCCAAGAGATCCCATGTTGGGGCCTTTTCCGGAGCTCCGCCGGAGGGGGAATCGATCATGGAGGACTTCTACATCAACACCATAGCCTCTCCGATGATGTGTGAGTAGTTTAACACGGACCTCCGGGTCCATAGTTATTAGCTAGATGGATACTTCTCCCTCTTTGGATCTCAATACAATATTCTCCTCGGTCTTCTTGGAGATCTATTTCATGTAACTCTTTTTGCGGTGTGTTTGTCGAGATCTGATGAATTGTGGGTTTATGATCAAGTTTATCTATGAACAATATTTGATTCTTCTCTGAAATCTTTTATGTATGATTGGTTATCTTTGCAAGTCTCTTCGAATTATCAGTTTGGTTTGGCCTACTAGATTGATCTTTCTTGCAATGGGAGAAGTGCTTAGCTTTGGATTCAATATTGTGGTGTCCTTTCCCAGTGACAGCAGGGGCAGCAAGGCACGTATTGTATTATTGCCATCAAGGATAAAAATATGTGGTTTATATCATATTGCTTGAATTTATCCCTCTACATCATGTCATCTTGCCTAATGCATTACTCTGTTCTTATGAACTTAATACTCTAGATGCATGCTGGATAGCGGTCGATGTGTGGAGTAATAGTAGTAGATGCAGAATCGTTTCGGTCTACTTGTCGCGGACGTGATGCCTATATACATGATCATGCCTAGATATTCTCATAATTATTCACTTTTCTATCAATTGCTCAACAGTAATTTGTTCACCCACCGTAATACTTATGCTATCTTGAGAGAAGCCACTAGTGAAACCTATGGCCCACGGGTCTATCTTTTATCATATAAGTTTCCAATCTATTTTACTTTGCAATCTTCACTTCCAATTTATATCATAAAAATACCAAAAATATTTATCTTATTATCTCTATCAGATCTCACTCTCGTAAGTGACCGTGAAGGGATTGACAACCCCTTTATCGCGTTGGTTGCGCGGTTCTTATTTGTTTGTGTAGGTACAAGGGACTTGCGTGTATTCTCCTACCGGATTGATACCTTGGTTCTCAGAAACTGAGGGAAATACTTATGCTACTTTGTTGCATCACCCTTTTGTCTTCAAGGGAAAACCAACGTAGTGCGCAAGAGGTAGCAGTGTTCTTGGACTAGCTACAAGGCGTGTAGGGTCCAAAAAATCTGAATCCTCTCTCAGTATGCCGCGGGCCTCCTTTTATAGTCAAAGGGGCTACCATAGTGGCACACAGGAGGTGGAAAGCTATACAGTAGTTGAGTCTAACTTCTGGCACCGTAGGACAAACACATTTACTGCTGACGTGCCCTTCTTGCTCTATAGGGGACGGCAAGGAAGCTCGTCCTAGCTGTTGCCGCTTCACCTGGCTTCGACGCGCATTCGAACTGACGAGGTGTGTACCACCACGCTGGCTGACTGCTGAGTTGGTGCGGTGGCAGAGTATTCATGAAGATGTGCATGCCGCCACGCAGGTGCATGCCTAGCTGGTGGGTTGGTAGCTGCATGGGAACGGCGGTGGAGTCTTGGCATATGTGGGCCTGGCTGCGGCTCCGTGGATGTTTTTCGGCAAGAGTCTTGTCGGGGCCCCGGCAAGGGTCTTTCCATGGCATCATGGTCATCCACGGCAAGGGTCTTGCTGAGGATCGTCGTCTTCTGGTTATCATCTAGTCTTGTGTGCTTCTGGTCTCCACAAAGATTTACATGCCACCATGGAGGTGCCTCCTGAGCCTCGGTTCCAAAGTGGTGGATGGTGTTGGAACTCTTGGGCTCAAGGGTGGTGGCTCTGCTGGTGTTGGCCAAGTGGCCCCGGCAAGGTTCTTGCCGGGGCTGTGGAGGCCGTCCTGTCGGCGTCCTGGGAATGGGGGTCCCCAGACTTGCCTATCTGCGGCCCGCGGCGTGGCTAAGCTAGCAGGCTGTACGACCCATCATCACTAACAAAGCACCCAAGATCCTCGCGAGGCGGACGATGCAAGGCCTCCTTGGGAGTGGCCTAGCCAGGTAGGCTCACGAGGAGCGGAGGTATCAAGGCAGGGCAAACCTCACGAGACCCTCGTGATGTGAGCCATGACGCACAACACCAAGCGGGCGCCAGCGCACGCAGCGTCCTTGTTTCCTCTTTAGTGCAAAGGAGGCCAACGTAGGCGAAGAGTACCGAGGCATCAGGCAAAGGTTGCTATATTGGTGCAACGAGACCAAGACCAGGAGGACGGCAAGACGGAGGTCATCGTGGAGCCCAAGACGGCGTCACCACAGAGCTTTTTGCAGGCGAAGACCACTTTTGTCAGGATAGCTTGTACTAGTTGTCCCCCTTCAAATTGGCCCGCCATTGTTGGCTCCCTTCCCGCTCGATATTTGGGAAGAGGACCAGGGCCAATATAAATAGGACTAGCCACCACCTTAGCAAAGGACGGATCATTCAGACCATCCTCACACACACAAGCTCACCGAGCTCAAGAACAGCTCAACCTCAGGAGGCTGTTCTTCCCTTGTACTGTTCACCATCAGCCCTAGAGGCAATCCACCACCACCACACTAGAGTAGGGTATTACACCACAACGGTGGCCCAAACCAGTATAAACCTCGTGGCTTTCTGTGTTGCGAGTTCGTCGAGTTCGTCCGCGAGATCTTAACGAGCTAGGGTGTAAAACAGTTGGGGGAAAAGACTTCATGCGCACCCCTAGTGTTCGAACCTTAAGGGTTTGCCGGAACCCCACATCCGACATTTGGTGCTCCAGGTAGGGGTGTGCCGGAGCTCCTCCTCCACCGGCCAGCTTGTCGATGCTCCTCAGCCACGATGTCAGGCGACTCAAGGGCCGGCTCCGACCGCTGGGCAGCCTGGCCAGCCCAGGCAGCGCCGCCTGCCTATGAAGGTCTTGACCTCGCGCTCCGGGCGGCACGAGCACCGCCAAACTCTGCCGGGCACGGGCAGCATGGCCAGGCGTCATCCACCCTCACCCCACGGCAGGTACGATCCGATGCAAGAGCGGCGAGCCACGCCGCAGCAACGGTGCCGCACTCACGGCGGGAGCAAGCAAACATGCGGGCAGCGCTCACCATGGCAAGGGGGCTGGTGCGGTGCAGGCTGATGGAAAGCAGTCGGGACACACTGCTGGAGCGTGTTGCCGAGCTGCTGGATGCAGCGGCGTCGGGAGCACCACCCTTCTGCTATTGACTTCCTCCCCAGGACACTGCAGGGCCACATGGCAAACCTCACCACATCCGCGCGCCATCAACTACGGCCGGGGGCTTCATCAACGTCAGCACGGCCAGCGGCGCAGGGGGCTTCGACTCCCCCATGCTGCCCACGACGGGCGCGGGCGGAAGCGTCGCCCCCCACGGTCCCAGCCGGATGCCGTACTGTCATCCCCAGGGCGCCACCATGGGCCAAGCAACGAGCGTGGGTGTGACGCCCCGAGACCGATGTGCCAGGTGTCGTCCAGTTATTCGCTGTTGTTGCCTTGTCTTTTGCTTGCGTGTTGCATCTTGTCATGTCATCATATGCATTGCATCATCATGTTTTTCAAAACTTGCATCCGTCCGGGTTCCCACAGTTCTCTCCGTTGTCCGTTCTGAGCCCAGACACACTTGCACGCGCCCGCGGCATGTCCGAAATAGTATTTATAAGTGACCGGAAAATGTTCTCGGAATGGGATGAAAGTTGGCATGTGGTGTTGTTATGTTGTTAGTAGATCGCCTGCCAAGTTTCATCGCATTCGGAGCTCGTTTGATAGCCCAACCGTTAAACTATAGCGGCATTATAGTCGGTCTAACGTCGGACGTTTTTGGTCTCCGAACACTGTTGCCGGGCCTCTCTCTCCTCTCTTCTTAGCCCATCTCTATCTAGCACAACCCACTAGCCCACCAATCTAACCCCCTCCGCTCCAGGTTGTCCGATCGAGATCGAACAGCTTCGAAACGGCCTCAAACCCCCTAACCCTAGCCCCCTTACCTTATATAGACCCCCTCTTACCATTTTGGGCAACCTAGCCCAATCCACCTACCCCTAGCCTCCCCTAACCCTCAGGCGCCATCACCTCTCCCCTCTGCCTCGTTTTCCGCGCCCGACCACATCGCCTCCGCCACTTGGCGCCGCCTGTGCGGCCAGCGCCGCCGCAGCCACCGCCCTCCACCATCAGGAAGCCACCACGTCACCCAACCATCCACCCACTGCCCTCCCGGCCCGTAGCAGGCCCGCTCGGGCCCGAAGCGTCGCGCCGCCGTCCTCCTTGCGCCCGATCTAGATCGAAGGAAGGAGTCCCTCGATCCAGCGCCGCCGTCCCATGTGCTAGCCAACACCATTGCTCCGCCTCCCGTTGGCGAGATCCATCCGGAGTACCCACCAGGAGAGCCCCGCCGCTGCAGATGAGCTCCGCCGCCGCCAACCCCAGGTCGCACCTTCCCTTCTCCTCTTTTCTCCCGTGCTCTCCCTCTGCTCTAAGTGCCACCGCCATTTTTGGGCAGGAGCGAACGCCAAGGTCATCGCCGGCCTCCTCGGCCTCGTTTGTCGCCGGATCCGAGCTCTCCACACCCGGATCTACTCATTCATGGTTTTCCCCGCCTTGCCATGTCGTCATCCCTGTCGGATCTCCTTCGCCGGTGCCGTCGTCCCGTCGTGAGCCGCCACCGACCTCGCCCGGCCTCCTGCTCGGGGGAGACGACCGAGTCGCTGCCTCCGTGGGTCGGCCTCGCGCCTAGGCCCAATGGTGCCCTAGGCCAGCAGCCCAGCTCCTCCTGAGCCGGCCCATCTCCACATCGCCCCGCTGCCTGGGCCTCTCTAGCCACAGCGCCCTAAGGCCCAGCCCTCCTCCACCGAGCCGGGCTTTGGCCCATGTGAGCAGTTTCCCCAGCCCAGTAGTGTTTTTTTAGATTCAGCGAATTTGTCTATTATCCCAGGTTTTGCAGTTTTACAGAAAACCCCTTTGGGATCATGCATTTAATAACTTCTGAACCGTGCATCACATGTAAATAACTTATATATGAAAGTTGCTTAGAATTTTGTCTAGTTTCATAATATGTCATTTTCATCCATGTTTAAAATGTTTAAAATAATGTTTGTGTAACTTTATCCATATGCCATGCTAAAATGGTTTAATTCATAACTATATAACCATAACTTAGAATTTAATAATCTTTATATGTAAATGGGGTAGAATTTTGCCTAGTTGAACATGGTCGCATCACTTTGCATGTTTAACAACTATAAAATTTGATTTAGGGCAGAACAGTACCATAACCAAAGTATGCTCATGAGGAGTTTCCGGAAATGTTGTTCGTTGCTTCCGGCCTCTTTTAAACTTGACTAGATGGGTAGTTTTCTTTTGCTTCACCCTCTTGCCATGTTTAACAACATTTAATATTGTTGGGTACATAAACGAGATCGAACTAAATAGTTGATGTGGTGCTCCGTCAATATGCAACTCGTTGCATATTGAGCTCCACTTAATTTGTAGTTTTGGTTGTTGCACTTTGCCATGCCATGCCCTCTTTAAACCGGACATGCATCATACTTGTTTGCGCATCATGCCATGTCTATGTGGTGGTTGTTTACTATGTTGTGTGCTTCTTTTCGGTGTTTGCTTCTTCGGGTTGGTTCCGGTAACGTCGCGTTGTGAGGACCCATTTGTCTATGTCCGTTTGTCTTCTTCATGGACTCGTTCTTCTTCCTTACGGGATTTCAGGCAAGATGATCATACCCTCGAGATCACTTCTATCTTTGGTTTGCTAGATGCTCGCTCTTTTGCTATGCCATGCTATGATGCCTACCACTTGCTTATCATGCCTCCCATATTGTTAAGCCAAGCCTCTAACCCACCTTGTCCTAGCAAACCGTTGTTTGGCTATATTACCGCTTTGCTCAGCCCCTCTTATAGCGTTGTTAGTTGCAGGTGAAGATTAAAGTTTTGTTCCTTGTTGGAACATGGAGATGTTGTTCCTTGTTGGAACATGTTTACTTGTTGGGATATCACAATACCTTTTATTAAATTAATGCATCTATATACTTGGTAAAGGGTGGAAGGCTCCGCCTTATGCCTGGTGTTTTGTTCCACTCTTACCGCCCTAGTTTCCGTCATATCGGTGTTATGTTCCCGGATTTTGCGTTCCTTACGCGGTTGGGTTATAATGGGAACCCCTTGATAGTTCGCCTTGAGTAAAGCTCTTCCAGCAATGCCCAACATTGGTTTTACCATTTGCCACCTAGCCTTTTCTTTTACCTTGGGAGTCGCGCTCTTGAGGGTCATCATTATTTTACCCCCCGGGCCAGTGCTCCTCTGAGTGTTGGTCCAACCTGTCAGCTGCCGGTGACCACCAGGGGCAACTCTGGGCTGGCCTACTCGTACCTAGGATAATCTGAGTGTGCCCTGAGAAAGAGATATGTGCAGCTCCTATCGGGATTTGTCGGCACATTCGGGCGGTGTTGCTGGTTTAGTTTTACCCTGTCGAAATGTCTTGTAGAACTAGGATACCAAGTCTGATCGGAATGTCTCGGGAGGAGGTCTATTCCTTCGTTGACCGTGAGAGCTTGTGATGGGCTAAGTTGGGACACCCCTGCAGGGATTTGAACTTTCGAAAGCCGTGCCCGCGGTTATGGGCAGATGGGAATTTGTTAACGTCCGGTTGTAGAAAACCTAAACTTGACCTTAATTAAAATGAATCAACAGCGTGTGTTACCGTGATGGTCTCTTTCCGGCGGAGTCTGGGAAGCGAACATGGTGTTGGAGTTATGTTTGACGTAGGTTGTTCTAGGATCACTTCTTGATCATAGTTTATCGATCGTGCTTTGCGTTCTCTTCTCGCTCTCTTTTGCGTATGTTAGCCACCATATATGCTAGTCGCTTGCTGCAGCTCCACCTCATACCTTTTACCTTAACCATAAGCTTAAATAGTCTTGATCGCGAGGGTGCGAGATTGCTGAGTCCCTGTGGCTCACAGATACTTCCAAAACCAGCTTGCAGGTGCCGATGAGACCGTGCAGATGATGCAACCAAGCTCAGGAGGAGCTCGATGAAGATCTTGTCCTTTGTGTTGCTTCGTTCTAGTTGATCAGTAGTGGAGTCCAGTTGGGGTCGATCAGGGACCTTTGTCGCATTTGGGGGTGCTTCTTTTATTTTGGCTTCGTAGTCGGGCCCTGTTTGTATTTGGTTGATGTAATGCTTTATTCATGTAATATGTGTGAAGTGGCGATCGTAATCCAACTATGTATCTCTGTCCCTTATGTATTACATGGGTTGTTTGCAAAGATTACCTCACTTGCGACATTGCTTTCAATGCGGTTATGCCTCTAAGTCGTGCTTCGACACGTGGGAGATATAGCCACATCGAGGGCATTATAGTGGGGCACCACGGCGAGGCATTTGGGGTGATGGCCCCGGAAGCCTACGTGCCCCGCATGATGGACCAAGGGTATGCACCAGAAGACGACCCTAGCTCGTTCATCGGAGAAGATTGGGGAGAGGGGGCGCTAGGAGTCGAAGCCTTCTAAGAACCAATAGAGAACCACAACGATCACGCCAACAACGGCAACTACAGGGTACCGCTAATCTCTCAGGAACAAGCTTATGCTAACCATGGGCTGCAGATGAATCAGGTTGCAGCGTCGATCGACGACCGTGGCGCGGCGGCACCCGTTCCAGCAAGGGAGACACGCTGAGTGCCGCCGGGAGGGTGCCAGGAGCAAGGCCCCTCCCCAAGGCACACGAAGCCAGGGGACACCCGGAGGTAGGCCCTCTGCCGGGGTGGCTTCAACAACCCTTCCCCTGGCAGAGGACCCGTGGTCGCCGAGGGAACCGCTGGCATCCCCTTTCCCTCTTTTGTGTCGTCCTGGTGACCGGTCGGCTCAAAGGAGTTCAAGGGTGGCGCAAGGCGGGCCCCTCGTCTGGCGATATGAAGCAAGGCCAGTACCTGTGAAGAAGGCCCGGTGCCTGTTAAGCTCGCCGACCGTGACACTCTCACGTAATAATGAGTTGGGGTTGTACACGCCCCGGAGTCTCAGGAGCGCCGGCCTCAGGCCCTGGGGCTCCCTCCCATGCCTAGTGGTAGCACTTAGCTCCGCGCTGGTGAGAAGACTTGAATACTCGAAGACTAGACTAGGTGTCGGACATGGCCTTTCGCTTTGGATCTCTCTTTCTGTGGCTTTGCTTTCTGGACCTGGACTTAAGTTGAAGCTGAATTTTTGTCGATGCGCGCGGGGGTGCCTTTTCTCGTTCGAGCCATTTCTTGCCTTCTGGATCTTGTTTGGTTTGGGACTCTTGTCCATAGCCTTTTCCTCGCAAAGCTCCTCGCGAGCCAGACCACGCAAAGCACACGCTCATCAAGCACGCGCTAGCACTACGCCTAGTGCTCACCTCTTACGAGCCCCCCTCAAACGGGGCGGTAAGCTCCGCAGGATTTTCAGGAACTCGTCACCTCGCGACCCAGCCCTAAGCTGGCGCTGACTAAGATAAACTGCGTCGGGAAACTCATCCCCAGCTTCATGAGCTCACGAGGACATATACCCACATCACATGGGAAAGTAAAAAATGCAATTTGCTTACACGAGGGGCTCCCCCTCTCAAAATGCTCTTACAAGTCTTCCAAGGGCCACGCCCAAGTTTTGCGTGCAAGATGAAACAACAGGCGAACATGGGATCAGCGAGGGATATCACTCGCTACATCATCCGCGGACACGCCACTCGCGTTGTAATCATCTTCGTCGGAATCGCCGCCGCCGTCGGCGACGCCCCCATCACCGTCATCGACCACGTCAACTTCATCCATGACGACCACCACCGCGTCATCCTCCAAGGTGAAGGCCCTGACCAACGTGTCGACATGGTCCTCTACTCAACACGCCAGGTCGCCCCGGACGGTCGTGGGTACGTGGGCAATGGTGGCGTCGAAGTCGAAGTTGGGGAGAAGGCGCGCTGAAGCAGGCCGCAACCCCTCTCTTCCACAAGCTGCCGAGCTCTGGCAGATTGAGCCTCCAAGCGCGTCAGCACCTCGTTGAAGAAGATCAGGTGGCTGGCGTAGTCATTCGAGTGAGGGGTCGGGGCATTCTCGTCGCAGATATAACCCAGGGCGGTGTTGGCCTTGTTCCGAAGGTCTTGAAGCATAGGAGCATGCTCGCGCTCCAGCGTTCGACGTTGGAGCACTTCCTCCCTGTTTTTCCGTGCGATGGCCTCGGCGTCATCAACTCGTCTCCGAAGGGAAAGCAGCTCGGCGCGGCCAAGTCCACCTGCGCCGTGACCAGGGCGGCGGCTGTGGCCTCCGCGCGCCTCTCGGTCTCGTCCAACCTGGGCCTGAGGGCGGTAGCCCTGCCCGCACCCTCCAGACCGGCGAGCTTCAGCTTCAAGTCGTACCTGCCCTCCAGATCTACGCGAACCTTGGCCACTCGGTGATTGATCTCCTCCTCGACTCCGGCCTCGCGGGCCCCGACGGCATCTTCTACTTGAGTGACTTGACGCTCCCTCGTCTCCAGTCGCTCGAGCTTGAGGCTGCGCTCCATGGCTTCCAGGGCCAGCGCCTCCTCGCGCTGCCGGACCTCCTCTTCCTCCGCAGGCGTCCCCCTCAGCGATGCAAGAGCGGCCTCGCGTGCCTCAACCTACTGCTCAAGGGACGCGCTCCAGGCCTGAAGCCCCCACACGCGCTCCTCTGCAGCCTCGTGGCGACGATCGGCCTCGTGAGCTTCTTCCAAAGCTCGCGAGTGGGCCTCGTTGGCAATCTTGAGGGACGCCTCGGCCTTCGTGTTCTCGAGGTCGCGCTGATAGCGACCGAGGTTGATGGCCACTTGCAGCTTGCGCCGCTCCTCCATCAACCGAAGACCTTCAGCCTCAAGACGTGAGTCGACACCCGCAAGCTCTTCGCCAAGGCGGCTCATCGCGCCCATCGCCTCCTGGAAGAGCTTGTGGCGGACTACGCTACGCCCGCGCTGGAGCTTGAACACTCAACCCGCCTCGTCCTCCACCTCAGGGGCTGCAGGTGGAGCATCAAGTGGCGCACCACCTCCCAGTTGGGGGCTGGGGGCTGGCACCGTGCCTGACGTCAGCCCATCCTCGCGAGGATCCCAATCTGAACGAGGCTCGCTGCTTGAAGAGGAACCGAATACCAAGCTCAGCCAGCAACTACTCATGAGCAGAGGAGGAGCCTTGGGCACACCCGCCGAGCTCCACGCCAGACCGTGGGCGAGGGGCAGCCAAACCACGGACTTAGCACGTCCCGAAGGCGGGGACGCTCCTCCGACCGACCCTGCTCCAGGGGCGGCAAGCAGGCCAGCAATGCTCAATGCCGATGGGGGATTTGATGAAGGAGGAGGCCGCCTCTCGGGAGACGCAATAGCTTCAGAAGAAGGAGCCCTGGAGGACAGGCGTCAGGATAAGAAGACCACACGCAAAAAGCAACAGCGACGAGATACTTATGCGTCAATAGCAATGTACTTCTGTCGCTTCAACGGCCCGAAGATCTTGCTGCCACCGGGGGATCCCTTTCTCTTGCGAAGCTCCTCGAAGTCCACACAACGGCGACCGAAGCACTAGACGTGACGGCTGGTGCACGGCGGAGCCGGAGAAGACTCAAGAGGGATGGCCTCAGGGGAGCCCGGCTGAGGCGAACAGCCCGACTCCTCCCCACTGCGACCTCTCGAGGCTCCTGGAGCCCAAGCCTCGGGATCCGCATGCCACGTCTCCTCGGCAACCGACGCCTCAGGAGGGGGGTCGCAGGCACCCGAGGACGACGCCTCAGGATCACCACCCGGCATGTGCTCCTCAGCACCTGAGCCGCCGGCCTCCGTCGCAGCTCGCTCCCCCGCACTGTCACTTGTGGCGAGCCCGGCACCGGCGGCAAAGAAGGGGACCACGATGATGAGGTTCTCGCAAGGCCCCACCAAGGCGACTGGGCGCAGCTCCCACTCATCAAAGGAAGGCATGTTCGCGGCAAATGTGGCTTGGTTCTCGCAACGGTACAACATGCAGTCGTTCCTAGGCATCACATCTGGCAGAGGGACACCTGATAGGACCGTGAGCACTGTCTGCCGCGCAGCGAGAGGAAGCCCCTCCTCCTGAAACCTCATGTTGTCATGTCTGCTGAGCAAGTCCCACATCGGGCGAGAGTGGCGCTGGAGAGGAGCTACTCGACGCCTGACGAACTCCCTCACCACCATGGGCGCAGTCACGCCAAGGTCCTTCAACCACCCCAGCCTGGCCCAGACGGGGGCAAGGCAGGGGCTCGTGAGCTTCTGATGACCCCAGCCGGAGTTTGGAATAGCAAGCCCCACCGGAGCTTGCAGCAGAGGGTTGAGCACACCTGCGTCAACAAACACCCATCGCGTATGGAACTCGCTCGTGGATGAAGGGAGCTCGAAGTCGATCCCCGCGCCAGCCATTGCAGCCACGGCCTGGAAAGCCACGCACCCTGAGTTCTGCCGGTGACCGGTGAGATGCAACAAGAAGAAGTGGCGGAGGAGTGCCACGGAGGGGGCGATGCCCACCATGGCCTTGCACACGAAGGCAAAGACGGCGAGAAGGGTCACAGCCTGAGGATCGAGATGGAGCATGTGGATCTGATAGTGCTCGAGCACCGCGTTGAAGAAGGCGGAGAAGGGAGGAAGCAGGCCGGCCCGAAGGGCATCAATAAGGATCGGTACCTCGGTAACTGCCTGAGCCATGCTGGTGCGAGACGCGGGCCAAGCCGGCGTCTCTCCCCACTTGTTGAAACTGGAGGCAAGCATGAGGCGCACCTTGTCCATGGCCTCGTCGTTGAGCACCCAAGGCCGGCCGAGCGCCGGCTCGAAGGATGGATGCGCTGTCGGCGAGGACAGAGGTTTCTTCCCCTTCTTTGCTTGTTTCGGCGCCATGGCGGTGAAGTTGGCGGAGCACTGGTCGGACTGAGAAGGTGGAGCAGGGCGTCGAGGCAGCAGGGAGATTGGAAGAGCCGGGCATGGCGGAAGAAGAATAACTGTGTAAGAGGCGGGGCCGCATAGCCAGGCGGATTCAAGGGCAGCGTGGGGAAGCGGAGACGCCCACGTCCAATCATCCACCATGCGTCAATCAAGGCCGTAGGATTTTGGGGCCCGCGGTGCTCCGAACTTGGCCCTTGGCTTCGCCATGAAGCCAAGCCCGAGCGCACCTTGGGCCTGAGGACTACTGTCGGTGTCATGGGAACAAGGGTCCCCAGACATGCCTGCATGCGGCCCGCGGCGTGGCTAAGCCAGCAGGCTGTACGGCCCATCATCACCAACAAAGCACCCAAGACCCTCGCAAGGGTCCAAGCCTCGCGAGGCAGACGATGCAAGGCCTCCTCAGGAGTGGCCTAGCCAGGCAGGCTCACGAGGAGCGGAGATATCAGGGCGGGTCAAACCTCACGAGACCCTCGTGACGTGAACCATGACGCACGACACCAGGCGAGCGCCAGGCGAGCGCCAGGCGGGCGCCAGCGCGTGCAGCATCCTTGTTTCTTATTTGGTGCAAAGGAGGCCAGCGCAGACGAAGAGTACCAAGGCATCAGGCAAAGGTTGTTATATTGGTGCAACGAGACCAAGACCAGGAGGACGGCAAGATGGAGGTCATCGTGGAGCCCAAGACGGCGTCACCACAGAGCTTTTTGCAGGCGAAGACCACTTTTGTCAGGATAGCTTGTACTAGTTGTCCCCCTTCAAAATTGGCCCGCCATTGTTGGCTCCCTTCCCGCTTGATATTTGGGAAGAGGACCAGAGCCAATATAAATAGGACTAGACACCACCTTAGCAAGGGAAGGATCATTCAGACCATCCTCACACACACAAGCTCACTGAGCTCAAGAACACCTCAACCTCAGGAGGCTGTTCTTTCCTTGTACTGTTCACCATCAGCCCTAGAGGCAATCCACCACCATCACATTGGAGTAGGGTATTACACCACAACGGTGGCCGAACCAGTATAAACCTCGTGTCTTTCTGTGTTGCGAGTTCATCGAGTTCGTCTGCGAGATCTTAGCGAGCTAGGGCGTAGATTGGTGGGAGGAAAAGACTTCGCGCGCACCCCTAGTGTTCGAATCTTAAGGGTTTGCCGGAACCCCACATCCGACACGTCCCGGCAAGGGCCTTGCCGGGGAGCTCACCTCGCCCTTCTGCTCTTCGTGTTTCTAGCCTGGCATTGCTTTGGTTATCTTGTGACTTTGCTTCCTTCCTCTGCCCCACTAGGCGTGGCCGCATGCGCGGCTTCAACTGCCCGCGCACAAGTAAAGGTGTACAAAATAGGACCCCTCCTTTTGTGCACTGATAGGAGCCCTCGGGCCTGGGCCATCCATAAGCGCGACGCGCTGTTGGGCTAGGCCCAAAACAATGTGCGGGCATGCGAGGCCGAGTTGGACTGCAGTAACTCCCTTGCCAGTTGCACTTCCCCATGACCCGCGTTGAATGCGCGACGGGGGGTGTCGTGCGTGACGTGGGGGTCATGCGTGGGGCGGTTGCTGCCCTCATGTGTCACATCATGGTAAATGGTAAAGAGGTGGCTCGCGCCTTCCCCATAAAAGGGAGGAAAACGCATGGGCACGACTCATTTACTAGGTGGACTCAGGTTGCGACCTTCAAGGTGTCCGCGCCCCACGGTCACGGGGTGGAATGCGGTCGCTTCAGTCGTGCTCTTGATTCCGGTTCGCCTGCCACGTGTTCTCCATGCCCCGAGGAGGGTAGGAGGTGGACATGGAGGACAGAGGTCATAATGTGGAGGCAGGAAACTGGGTCGTTCCTGATCCCCTGTGCCCCTTGGCAACCGGATTGGTCAAGCGGGGCGGTCGAGCCTCGGCCCCGCTCCTTTATAAGGAGAAGGGAAGGGGGACGGCGCCCTTTGATCCTTCAGTGCTCATCTCCTCCGCCTCGACTCCTTTCTTCCTTTCATCATGGCGAGAGGGCGTGCTGGTGCTCCGATGGCGGTGACAAGGACCTCCGCTCGACAGCGAGCTCTTCCTTCCCAAGATCTCGTGGCGGCGGAGCCGGCTGCGAGAGGAAGAGGGAGGAGACGAGGCCGAGGCCGCCGCGGCGCTCGCGGAAGAGGAGGACGGGGCGGAGCACCGGCTTCGCCTCTATCAGTGGCCCCTCCTCCAATGGAGGGCCTTGTCGGAGACTAGCCCCGCGAGTTCTACATCTGGCTGCGCGGGCTGATGCACGGCCATCTTTGTTTCCCCACTCTGTTTGCTCGGGAGATGGAGCTTGACCTGCCTCAGGCCCTGAGGCTGCATATGAGGGGCTGCGGGAATGGCAGCATGTGGGTCGACGTCGACTTCCCAGCACCTCATGTTATGTATCTCCATCGTGGATGGAAGACCTTTGCCCGTGCCCATAGCCTGTCGGAGGGGCTCATCCTCAAATTCAAATTGATGGAGGACAGCCTGCTCTCCGTCAAGGTCTTCGAGCTCTTGGGAACTCGCTTAAGGTGTTGCACGGAGAGCTCCTCTGATGGCGAACCCTCCTCCTCGAGCGGGAGTGACGAGGAGGACAGCGACAGCAACGACGAGGGCGTCAAGTGGGAGGACATCGACTCCGACTCCAACTGACCGTGCTGCCCCCCTCCCTCGGCCCCGCGCCCTGCCGACGGTCTTCCTCCTCAAGCTCTCCATCGGCGAGTTCCTCGCCGCTCCCTTTTTGCCTTCACCTGCCGCACTTGGGAGGAAAGGGGAAAGAATGGAGATCACGGGGAACCTATCTTTCTTTTTAAATTCTAGGCACTTGCCAAATCATAATTTCTATGTAATGTAATCTCTCGAGCCCATGCTTGTATCCTGTAACCTTTGTACTCGCATCAGCATATTAATGAAAAAGTCTAGTCCTGCCAGTAACTCGTGCACTTGTATGTTCGTGCGGAGGCGAAATGCCTCCTTAGTGTAAATAAATTAGTCCTTCCGGCAAGCCACCTTGTCGGCGCCCCTTGCGCCTGCCAGAGAATCACATCTGCTGGGTTATAGACAAAGGGCCCAGCCTCCCGCCCACCTCTTTTTGACAAGGGTCGCCACAACCATTCTGGCCAAAGTAGCGTTCGAGTCGGGAACGGGAGCACCTGAGTCCTTAAAGACGAGTGGCGAGGTTTTCTAATGCACAAGTCACAGGTTACGAATATGAATGGGCAAGAGGTAAACTTTATCTGTTTGGTTTGTCGGGGATCGCTGTGCCGGGCGGTCTTCTCAACTTCTTGCCGGAGCCAGGTCTTGGGCCGGATCGCGCGTCCTTGCTGTGGCTGGAAAGAAGTGAGGACAAAAGCATGGAACCTCTATGGTCCACTAACATTTACTGGAATCAAAAAGCAGTACAGTAACCTGGACAAGCATGCATATACGTATATACACAAACATGGAAATCGATAGGAAACTATACATACTAAGGGATTCCTTTTCCCTGGCTGTGCATAGGGTCTATGCCTGGCTCCGTACATAGGGTTACATGCCTCGACGGCAAGGCTAGTATGAAATGGGGGTTGCCGGGGCTCTCGGCAACCGTGCCTTAGGGGTAAAACTTGCGAAGATGTTCAATATTCTAGGAGTTGCTCACCGGAATGCCATCTTCGGTCTCCAGGCGGACTGCGCCAGGCCTGGTGACTCTTATTACCCGATAAGGGCCTTCCCACTTTGGCGTCAACTTGTTTGGATTCTTGGGGGATTGGATCCGCTGAAGAACGAGGTTGCCTTCCTCAAGGCTTCGGGCGTGAACCTTGCGGCTATGATAGCGGTGCAACGCTTGTTGATAGCGAGCGGCTCGCACAACAGCTCGAAGACGATCTTCCTCAAGAAGCGTTGCATCATCTTGGTACAAGTACTCTTGCTCAAGCTCATGATAAGCAAGCACTCGAGGTGACCCGTATATGAGTTCAGTGGGGAGAACTGCTTCTGCCCCGTACACCAGGGCAAAGGGTGTCTGGCCAGTGGCTCGATTTGGTGTCGTCCTGATTGACCAAAGAAACGTTGGCAACTCATCAATCCAGCGCCTTCTGCACTTGTGTAGCTTGTCAAAAGTTCTGGTCTTGAGGCCCCACAGCACTTCTGCATTCGCCCTCTCAACCTGGTCGTTACTTCTGGGATGGGCAACAGAAGCAAAACAGACCTTGCTGTCGAGGTCTTGAATGTATTGCATGAGGCGTGGCTCGTGAACTGTGTGCCGTTGTTGGTGATCTCATGTTCTTGGAAATAGTGGCGCAGCTTTCTCGAGGCCACGAGGAGGCTGAAAAGTAGCTTCTGCATACCAGAATATCTTGACCTAGCCCCCTACAAGAGGGAACTGACAAAATAGACTGGGTGATGCACCATCTTCTTCTTCTGGTCTACTTTGCTCATCTGCTCAGACCCCGCCTAGCCGGGATCGGGTCATGTCGGTAGCTCTGTCTCACTGGCGTCAAACTCTGCCGGTGAGGGCCCCGACCCGCCACCTGATGGCTCCTCTGCTACTACTGCCTCTTCCTCAAGTTCCCTCTGTGCCGCCGGTGCGGCACTGACCACTTGATCCGTTGCCGCCAAGTATAGCAGCAACGCCTCTTGTGGTTTGGGCGCGACTAGTATCGGCGTGGAGGAGAGATACCTCTTCAAATCTTGTAGTGCAGCCTCTGCCTCCGGAGTCCACTTTACTAGACCCGCCTTTCTCAAAACTTTGAAAAAGGGGAGGGCGCACTTAGCAGATTTGCAGATGAATCTACTCAGGGCGGCAACGTAGCTGGCGAGCCTACAGACATCTTTGACCCGCTTCGGTGCTTCAATCTGCTCGATCGCCTTGATCTTGTCAGGATTTGCTTCAATTCCACGCTGAGACACAAAGAACCCAAGAAGTTTTCCGAATGGGACACCAAACACGCACTTCTATGGGTTGAGCTTGAGGTTGATCTTACGCAGATTTGCAAATGTTTCTTCTAGGTCTTGTACGAGTGTGTCCCTGTCCTTGGTTTTGACCACTATATCATCCATATAGGCTTCCATATTTCTATGTAGCTGGGGCTCAAAACCAATTTGGACCGCTCGGGCAAACGTCGAACCGGTGCTCTTCAACCCGAAAGGCATCCGTACAAAGCAGTACGTACCACATAGGGTGATGAATGCGGTCTTCTCTTCATCTTCTTTCATCATGAAGATCTGGCAGTATCCTGAATAGGCATCAAGGAATGATAGTAGATCACACCCGGTAGTGGAGTCTACAATCTGGTCGATGCATGGCAAGGGGAAAGGGTCCTTTGGACAAGCTTTATTGATATCTGTGTAATCAATACACAGCCTCCACTTCCCATTTGCCTTGCGCACCACCACCGGATTGGCCAACCACGTGGGGTTGAGTACTCCTCTAACTAGGCCTGCCGCCTCCAACTTCCTGATCTCTTCTATGATGAATTCTTGCCACTCCAAAGCTTGCTTCCTGACCTTTTGCTTGACGGGTCGCGCATGAGGACAGACAGCAAGATGGTGCTCAATAACCTCCCTAGGAACGCCGGGGATGTCGGATGCTTGCCATGCAAACACATCGACATTCGCCCACAGGAAGGTGACGAGCGCGCTTTCCTATTTGCTGTCGAGGGTGGAGCTTATGGTAAAAGCCCTGCCCATGCCGTCCTCTTTGACGGACACCTTCTTGGTTTCTGGTGGTGCAGCTTTGGACTTCTTGCTCTTGCTGGCGGAGCTCTCTGGCACGTCCTCATTGGGAGCGTGGCACTCCGAAGAGGTGCGCTTGCCCGAGTGGGTGCATGAGGTCTCGCCAGAAGAGGTCTTGCCGGTCTTCTTCTTCCCTGGAGCTTCAGCGGCGGGGGCAAGTGTCTTCGCGGCAGTTGTTGCGACTGCCTGTCGGTAAAGTTGATCAGCACAGATGAGCGCATCTTTCTTGTCGGAGGGGACAGTGATGATGGTCAGCGGCCCTGACATCTTTAACGTGTTGTAGGTGTAGTGGGACACCGACATGAACTTGGCCAGCGCTGGGCGGCCAAGGATCCCATTGTATGCCAAGGGGATCTCGGCAACATCAAAGATGATCTTCTCCGTCCTATAGTTCAGCTCGCCTCCAAATGTAATGAGCAATGTGATTTACCTTTAGGCTGGCTCCTTCCCGGGTTGACCCCTTGAAACGTGCCCGTCTCTTCGAGGTCTCCATCAGAAATCTGTAGCCCCTTGATCACAGTGGCTGAGATCAAGTTCAGACCGGCCCCACCGTCAACTAGCACTTTCGTCACCTTGAGGTTGCGTATTGTGGGTGATACCAACAACGGCAAACACCCGACCGCAGTTGTGCGATCAGGCTGATCCTCGGTGTCAAAAATGATGGGCGTGCGGAACCACTTCAGGGGCTTGTGGGCATCAAACGACGGCTCTGTCGCGGTGGACTCATGCGCCCACTGCTTGAGCTGGCGGTGTGAGGTGTGCAGTGAGGCGCCACCGTCGACGCACATGGCCTTTGTAGCCTTCTGGAACTCATGCTCGCCGGACTCATCGTCCTCGTCATGATCATCATCTTCCTCTTTCTTGTCGCGGCCCCGAGCAGGCCTCTCTTGTTGGTTATCTTTGCCGCGGTGACCCCCTTGGCCGCCACGCTTTTTACCGGATCCCTCATCACCATCCTGGCCCTTCTCCTTGTCTCGCCTCTCATATTCAGCCTTCTACTTCTCAGCAAGCAGCTCAACTTGTCGGCAGTTCTGGAGGACATGGCCCTTGGTGCGGTGGATCTTGCAGTACTGCTTTTCGGAACCTCCTGGCTTGCCAGCGGCCGCCAGGGCCAAGCAGGCGGCACACCCGACAACCTCCTTGCCGGGGTCGGCAGCCTTGGCCTTTTCAGCGACGCCGAGCTCATCGGATCCCTCAATGGCAAGCACGGTCTTGCCCATGTGCTTCCTGTTGCGGCGTCGACCCTTCTTTGTTGGAGCGGTGGTGTCTTCGTCTGCGGAGTCAGTTTCCGCACCAGCGTCCCCGCCGGGGTACTTCCTCCCCTCTTCAGCTCGAGCACATCTATCGTCCAGAACATAAAGTTCGGCCACATCCTTGACCTTGTTCATCGCCAACTCTTCACACATCTTGCGGTTGCACACATTCTGATGGAATGCGCTGATAACTACTGTGGGATGAACATCTGGGATGTTGTATTGCACTCGGCTGAACCTCTATATGTACTTGCGCAGGATTTCTCCTACTTTCTAGGGGATGATGTGCAAATCGCTTGCCTGGCCATGAGCTTGGTGGCCTCCAGTGAAGGCGCCAACAAACTCATGACACAAATCCGACCAAGAAGAAATGGAATCCACTGGCAAGTGCATCAACCACAACATGACATTGGGTTTGAGTGCCAACGGGAAGTAATTGGCAAGCACCCTGTCGTCGCGAGCTCCAGCAGCTTGCATCGTGATGGTGTAGATGCTAAAGAACTCCGACGGGTGAGTCTGGTCGTTGTACTTCTCACCAACAGCGGGCTTGAACGTGCGGTGGGAGGGCCACTAGAACTGCCGCAACTCTCGGGTAAAGGCTGGACAACCCACATTGTAAGGCAGGTCGCCGGGGCCCCCCGGCGCCGGGTGGTCCATAGTAGGCCCCGCACACCGATCTCACTGATGGCGCGTCTCCCGTCGTCGTTCGATGGTAGTTCGAGCGTCTTCCTGGGCCCGTTCCCGAAGGACTTGACGCTGGTCGCGGCGGGTTCACGGGTCGGACAACATGGTGGAAACGTTGCCACCGACGTTGGGTCGACGTGGCAGCGGCTGTTGTCGCGGCCGCAGGAGGGGGGAGTGCACCGTGGTCGCGACGTCTCTGGTCCCCCCACCGCCCGCATGCACCGGCTCATTAGGACGTCGGTGCGAGGGTCCCGCTAGGAGCGGCTCGTCTTTGTTGGCGAAGCTGACAAGGCTTCGGATGGTGGCTCTCCACTCGTCGAGCTTCTCCACAGCGGGGGGAGGGGAATCGAGGAGCAGCTGCACACGTGTCAGCGCTTCTGCTGGCATAGGTGGTGGCGAGATCTGTGTAGACCGTGATGCGCTCCGACTTCTAACCGGGTTAGAAGGGGCTCTGTCACGGTCTCCCGGTCATGTGCCGCATGCACCGACATCTGAGCGCGCATGCCGGCCTGGTTCATCCTGCGAGTGGCGCATAGGGATCTTTCCGCGGCGGTGCCCGAGGGCTCCGGCGTCGCGGTGTTTCTCATCGCACACGGCCTGGGAAGGGCGCAGCGCGGGCACCAGCTGGGGTGCCGTAGAGGCTGCCGCACCGCCCGTGGGTAGCATGACCCCGCCCCTGGACCCAGCGGCGTGTGGCTTGTCGTCTTGGATTCGGACAACGCCGCTCGCCTGGCTTCAATCACTAGAATGCCGTGGATGCTCGCGGGCCACGTCTCTAGCCCCATCCGTGGGCACCCGGCTGTTTGCTCGCGCTAGCACGGACGGGCCGGCCCCGGACGAGCCGATCGCTATGATCCCCTTTCTCTTGGGGGGCATGGTGATGATGAATTCGGTGTGCTAACCTTCAAACCAGATTTTCATAGCTTGTGCCCCCTACCTGGCACGCCAAAGATGTCGGGGGAAATGACACCTACGGGATCACGAGGAATCCCTTTTGCTATAGTTGGCGGGCGCGGGGCTGTGGAAAGAGCAGGATTGAGAGATCAACGCAGGGGGATTATCCAG
This sequence comes from Triticum aestivum, assembly GCF_018294505.1. Taxonomy (NCBI): domain Eukaryota; kingdom Viridiplantae; phylum Streptophyta; class Magnoliopsida; order Poales; family Poaceae; genus Triticum; species Triticum aestivum. The sequence continues at coordinate 452,149,486 of NC_057794.1, forward strand.
GTTCAGGCTACAAGTGATGCGTAATACCCTACTCCTGCTGGTTTCTGTTTATCTGGTGTTCTTGGACTAGCTACAGTGGGCCTCCTTTTATAGTCAAAGGGGTTGCCACAGTGGCACACAGGAGGTGGAAAGCTATACAGTAGTCGAGTCTATCTTCTGGCACCATAGGACAAATGCATTTAATGCACTGCCGACGTGCCCTTCTTGATTTATTGGGGACGGCAAGGAAGCTCGTCCCAGCTGTCGCCGCTTCGCCTGGCTTCGACGCGCGTCCGGACTGACGAGGCGTGTACCGCCATGCTGGCTGGCTGCTGAGTTGATGCGGTGGCAGAGTTTTCACGAAGATCTGCATGCCACCACGCAGGTGCTTGCCGAGTCGGCCTAGAGGCCGCACCTCGCAATGCAGCTGCCTTCCTAGCTAGTGGGCTGGCAGCTGCATGGGAACGACGATGGAGTCTTGGCAGATGTGGGCCTGGCTGCGGCTCCGTGGATGTTTTTCGGCAAGAGTCTTGCTGGGGCCCCGGCAAGGGTCTTGCCGGGGCATCATGGTCGTCCCCGGCAAGGGTCTTGCTGGGGGTCTCGTAGGTATCCTTGGCAAGGATCTTGCCAACGATCGCCGTCTTCTAGTTATCATCTAGTCTTCTGTGCTTCTGGTCTCCACAAAGATTTGCATGCCACCATGGAGGTGCCTCCTGAGCCTCTGTTCCAAAGTGATTGATGGTGTTGGAACTCTTGGGCTTAAGGGTGGCGGCTCTGCTGGTGTTGGGCAAGTTGCCTCAGCAAGGTTCTTGCCGGGGCTGTGGAGGCCGTCCCATCAAGGGCCTTGCCGGGGGAGCTCACCTCGCCATTCTGCTCTACGTGTTTCTAACCTGGCGTTGCTCTGGTTGTCTTGTGGCTTTGCTTCCTTCCTCTTCCCCACTAGGCGTGGCCGCAGGCGCGGCTTCAACTGCCCGCGCACAAGTAAAGGGGTACAAAATAGGACCCCTCCTTTTGTGCACCGACACTCTGGGCCCTCTCAGTAATACAACAGCACAAGAAGCTTGCAAACAAAGTGACTAAGGAGTTAGTTACGAGATGATGTATTACAAAATGAGTAAAGAGACTTGTCGGTAACGAGATTCAACTCAGTATGGAGATACCTGATGGAAATATGCCCTAGAGGCAATAATAAAATGGTTATTATTATATTTCCTAAATTATGATAAAGTTTTATTATTCATGCTAGAATTGTATTGACCGGAAACTTAAATACACGTGTGGATACATAAACAAATGTCGTGTCCCTAGTGAGCCTCTACTAGACTAGCTCATTGATCAATGATGGTTAAGATTTCCTAACCACAGACATGTGTTGTCATTTGATGAACGGAATCACATCATTAGGAGAATGATGTGATGGACAAGACCCATCCGTTAGCTTAGCATAATGATCGTTTAGTTTTATTGCTATTGCTTTCTTCATGTCATATACATATCCCTTCGACTACGAGATTATGCAACTCCCGGATACTGTAGGAATACCTTGTCTGCTATCAAATGTGACAACGCATTTGGGTGATTATAAAGATGCTCTACCAGTATCTCCAAAGGTGTTTATTGAGTTGGCATAGATCGAGATTAGGATTTGTCACTCCGAGTATCCCAGAGGTATCTCTGGGCCCTCTCGGTAATACACATCATAAACTTGCAAATAAATGACTAAGGAGTTAGTCACGAGGTGATGTATTACGGAACGAGTAAAGAGACTTGCCAGTAACGAGATTGAACTAGGTATGTAGATACCGACGGTCGATTCCCGGGCAAGTAACATTCTGATGGACAAAGGGAATTACGTATGTTGTCATAACGGTTCGACCGATAAAGATGTTCGCAGAATATGTAGGAGCCAATATGGGCATCTAGGTTCCGCTATTGGTTATTTACCAGAGAGGTGTCTTGGTCATGTCTACATAGTTCTTGAACCCGTAGGATCCGCACGCTTAACGTTCGATGACTATAGTATTATATGAGTTATGTGATTTGGTGACCGAATGTTGTTCAAGTCCCGAATGAGATCACAGACATGACGAGGAGTCTCTAAATGTCCTAGAGGTAAATATTGATATATATATATATATATATATATATATATAGGATGAGGGTATTTGGACACGGAAGTGTTTCAGGGGGTACTGGGTACTTATCGGGTCACCGGAATGGGTTCCGGGCACCCCCAACAAAAGATATGGGCCTTATGGGCCAAGAGGGGAAATGCACCAGCCACAAGGGGCTGGTGCGCCTCCCATATGGGCCGGCCCAAGGAGGGGAAGGAAAGGGGAGAAGGGAAAGGAAAGTGTGGATTAGGGTTCCCACTTCCTTCTCTCCTCCCCCCTCTTTCCTTCTCCCTCAGTTAAATATGGCAGGGGGCGCCACTTAGGGAGGACCCCAAGTAGGATTCGGCCTAATTGGGGCGCCTCCTGGTAGCCTCCCCTATCCCTCCCACCTATATATATATGTGGGGGGCGCCCAAGCACACACCAGATCAATTGTTAGTCGTGTGCGGCGCCCCCTCCGCCATTCACACCCCCGGTCATATTTTTGTAGTGCTAAGGCGAAGCGCTGCGGAGATCACTTCACCATCATCGTCACCACGCCCTCGTGCTGACGAAAATCATCTACGACCTTGGGTCTTTCTGGATCAAGAAGGCGAGGGACGTCACCGAGCTGAATGTGTGCAGAATGCGGAGGTGACGTGCGTTCGGTACTTGATCCGTTGACATGAGAAGAAGTTCGACTATATCAACTGTGTTGTGAAACGCTGCCGCTTACGGTCTATGAGGGTACGTAGACACACTCTCCCCTCGTTGCTATGCATCTCCATGGATAGATCATTGCGTGTGCATAGAATTTTTTTGTTTTCCACCCAACGATTCCCAAGAGTGGTATCAGAGCCAGGTTTATGCGTAGATGATATGCACGAGTAGAACACAAAGAGTTGTGTGTGGTGATAGTCATACTGCTTACCACCAATGTCTTATTTTTTATTCGGCGGTATTGTGGGATGAAGCGGTGATACGTCTCCAACGTATCTATAATTTTTTATTGTTCCATGCTGTTATATTACCATTCTTGGATGTTTTATAATCATTTTATACGATTTTTGGTACTAACCTATTGACATAGTACCAAGTGCTAGTTGCTGTTTTTTGCATGTTTTTACATCGCAGGAAATGAATATCAAATGGAGTCCAAACACCGTGAAACTTTTTGTGGATTTTTTATGGACCAGAAGACATCCAGTGGGCCAGAAAAGCACCTGGGGGTGCCCCGAGGGGGGCACAGCCCACCAGGGCACGCCTGGGGGCCCAGGCACGCCCAGGTGGGTTTTTCCCACCTTGGTGGCCTCCTGCACCCCCTCTTTGCCCTATAAAATCCCAAATATTCCAAAAACCCTCGATGTAACCCTAGATCAAAAGGTCCACTGCCGGAAGGCTCTGTAGCCACCGAAAACAATCTAGACCCCGTTCCGACACTCTGCCGAAGGGGGATATCATCATCGGTGGCCATCTTCATCATCCCGGCGGCCACCACAAGAGTAGTCCACCCTCGGGGCTGAGGGTTTGTACCAGTAGATATGTGTTTAATTAATCTCTCTCTCTCTCTCATGTTCTTGAGATGTCACGATCTTGATGTATCACGGGCTTTGTTAATATAGTCGGATCATATGGTGTTTTCCCCTCTCTATCTTGTTGTGATGAATTGTGTTTTTCCATTTGATTTCGTTGCTATCAGATTGAATACTATTATGGATTTGAGAGCACTTGATGTATGTCTGGCATATGAATACTCATGGTGACAATGGGGTATCATACTGATTCACTTGATATGTGCTTTGGCATTCAACTTGTGGATTCCCATATGACATTGGGGTAATCTATGCATAGGGGTTGATGCACGTTCTCGTCTTTTGTTTCTCCGGTAAAAATCTTGGGGCACTCTTTGAGGTTCTTTGTGTTAGATTGAGTATTGTGAATCTGAAATTATTCAGTGTTATTTTAGTATGAACTCTTGGATAGATTGATCAGAAAGAATAGCTTCGAGGTGGTTTCGTACCCTACAAATGATTTCTTCTTATGCTCTCCACTAGATAGGAACCTTGGAGTGATTCTTCGTTGCACATTGAGGGATGGTTATATGATCCAAGTATATTAGCACTGTTGAGAGATTGCACTAGCAAAAGTACAGACCCTAGGCCTCATTTTCAAGCATTACAATACCGTTTTTGTGCCCATTTGCTATTTGCTACCTTGCTGTTTTTATTTATTCATATTATCAAAATATATTTCTACCATCCATATTACGCTTTTATCACCATCTCTTCGCCAAACTAGTGCACCTATACAATTTCCCATTGTATTAGGTGTGTTGGGGACACAAGAGATTTGTTGTATTTGGTTGCAGGGTTGTTCGAGACAGACCATCTTCATCATACACCTCCCATGGATTGAAAAACCTTAGGCCATTCACTTGAGGGAAAATTGCTATTGTCCTACAAAACTCTGCGCTTGGAGGCCCAACACGAGTCTACAAGAATAAAGTTGCGTAGTAGACATCAAGCTCTTTTCTGGTGCCATTGCCGGGGAGGTGAGTGCTTGAAGGTATATCTTTAGATCTTGCAATTTAATCTTTTAGTTTCTTGTTTTATCACTAGTTTGGTTTGTAAAAGAAAACTACCAAAAAATGGAATTGACGTTGCATCATATTATTGATCATCTTTCTAATATCTTTCTTGAAAATGATAGTTTGGAAAATTGTGCTCGATTGTTAGAAGGAGTCAATAAAATGTTTGGCACAAAATATTTGAATGTTGAGCATGATTGCAATGTTGTTAGTATGAATTCTTTGCATATCCAAAATGCTATTGATTATTGCACTAGTCATGAGAATTTTTTTTCTTATAAGCATGTCAATTTTTGTAGAGTGGATAAAATTTGTGAAGATGTGCCTTATAGGGAAGATAGCCTTTGTAAGAAGCATAAACATGATATAACCAACTCTTTGCTCAAAGTGATAGATGAATTCTCTACAAAATTATGTTCTATTTGTCATTAGACAGGACGAGCGCGAGAAGTCCGCCGTGCAGGCTCGACGGGACGCGTGCGAGCAATCCGCCGTGCAGGCTTGACAGGACGCGTGCATCATGTCCACCTCGCAGGCTCGATGGGACACATGCGAGTAGCAAGGCCGCCCATGCTCACCGGGAAGCGAGCTCTTTGACCTCTATGCACCAGCCGCTGCCCGCCTCGCTCACAAATTCCCCATTAATGGGTTAATTAAAGCACCTGGACGAAGGGTGTTTGCTTGTGATCCCATGGTAGCATTTGATTTGTTCGTGTTTTCAACTCGTATTCCGCCCTAATTTAAATTGCCACACAGGGCAACGGATAATACGACCACAAATAAAATGGCAACGGATAATACAATGACAAATTTACAATGGCGCAGATAATAATTGTCTTACATATTCCGGATAATTTAAAATGCCACATGCACATAGCTCGGAAGAAACGGGGGCAAGAGAACAAGGAAATTGCAGACAACGATCTGGGTCGCCACTATCTCTACTCGTTGATGGATCGTGGGGCGACAAAATCCTCCAGCTCATTCTTCAATTCCCCACAACTTTGCTTGAAAGCAGCCATGGATTCCTCCACCTCCTGCTCGCGCTTGATCCGGAGCTTCCTCAAGCCAACCATCAGTTCCTTGACAACCGCTTTCAGCATCATCTCCGAGGAACTGCTCTGCTCATGCAGCATCTTCCAGCCGGCGGCCTCCTCGTCCTTCTCGGCGAGCAACTTGAGGAGCTTCACATTGTCACCCATGAGTTGCTCGACGAGGCTGGTCACCTTGTCAACCGAGGCATCGCTGATATTGAGCAGCTTCATCAAGCCGTCGACCAGCTCCTGTTGCGTAGTGATGCCAGCGAGAATGTCGTTGTCGCCAGCGAAGGACTTCAGGAACGTCGACTCGTTGCGATGGACGACGCCGCGAATGCTCTTATCAAAGCCCTCGCGTACCCATGAAAGCTCGTTCGAGGGCTCCGCGGTGCGCCGGGACATCTCTGATGCGGCTGCGGCTTCGCGGCGGTACCTCTCTAGTGCTTCCGCGGCCTTGGTCTTTGCTGCACGGTTATATGTCCACCCTAAACTCCTCATATCGGTCATGGCAGAACAACTTGACAGGAAAGACCAATTTTGTGGGTGATGAGGAGAGGAATTGTGAAGTAATTTTTGAGTGGGTAGTTTTTATTGCCCGGTGCTAAGTGTGAACACATATTAGTTTGATAGATGTGAACAAATTTGCAATTACTTATTGCATTGTAATCTGCAATGTGACGAGAAACAAGGTCAAAATTTATTGATGAAGGTTGACCACGTGGTTGCTCGCCGTTGAGGCGGCTGCGGCGCACTCCGCTCTAGCGTCCCTGTGCGCGCTCTACTCGCCGTTGAGGCAAATTTACAATGGCAACGGTTAATAATTCTTAATAATTGTCTTACATATTTAGGATAATTAAAATGCCACATGCGGCAAGGCCAAGAACACTTATGACCTACATATGCATACAATTATAGTAAAATATAAGCTAAAAGGTTGAGCTGGCGGCCTTCCGATGATGGTCTTCTCGAACTCCATGATCAGCATGGCACCCTTGCGGCCGTTCACTCCAAGTGTCCCGACCCACCACCGCCTACAGAGCTGCTGGCACTGGGTGGCTCTTGGGGCTACTGGCCTCTTCCAAAAGAGCTTGACAATGTGCAATCGCGCGCATGACAACTCCATGGAACCGCTCCATTTCCATGTCTCTGGCCTGGTAGCAAATTTCTTCCATCACCTGCATCCTCAAGATATCACGTTGGCGATGTTCTACTTCGTCGGGGACGTCAACTCCGCCAAGGATGCACTTGAGCCTGGCCACCACATCATCGGGATCGAGGTTGACACGGCTGCCGTGGGCAATGATGAAGTCGCACGCTGCCTTTGTCTTGACTGAATCGCAGAGGTCCCCTGCCCATTCCTTGCAGGGCATCAGGCTCCCGATGAGCATTGGTGATGGCGGCTCTTCGGGTGGTTCGTCAATCATGCCACCGAGCAGCTCTGGATCTTTTGCATGATGGATGGCAAACTGCTCATCACACATGTGCAATATGTCGATTGTGCTCCCAAGGACTGCCACGCCGATATCGCTGCTGATGGGCCATGGTGCCTGCACCGGCCGAAGAAGCTCTTGCTCCCCCACCTACTCCGGCTCGTTCTCCTCGCCGAAGATGTAACACAGGTAGGCGTCGACATAGAAGCTTTGGTCGTTGCCTGACATGCTTGGAATAACTAATGGTAGATGGGTGAGGACTAGATCTGCGCAGAGTGTCGCGGCGGTGTGTTGCCGCCTGGGTTATATGCAGCAAGCCATTAGCTGGTGGCGGGAAACAGGTGAGGGAAGAGGCGTGGATTTTACAATTCACCCATGTGGAGCACGGGAAGTATTCGCTGGAGTGCGGGAAGCATTCGTTGGAGCGCGGGAAGACTAAGTGGAGCACACACACAACCCGAATACCGTATCCGGTGCCACGTGTTATTTATCACACAAGTGTTAACATAAGGAAACATATGTGTAACTTACTAATCATCGCACGCGAGTACTCGCAGACGCATCGTGCGCGATACTCCTAGCCACCACAAGCAACTAATTTGCATTTTTCAAAGTTTTTTGTACACACAGAATCGCACACGACTAACTGTATTAACCGTCTGTGTTGTAATTTCTCAATTGCAAATAGTTCATCCGAGTCGGCTGTTTGCCACGTATCACACACATCTTGTTAAGTTGAACCGTTTCCGTTGTGTTTGCTAATCAAAAACAGTTCGCCTGAGTGAACCGTGTGCCCTATATCACACACACTTTGATCTGGCTAACCGTTTCTATTGCACTCCCTAATAGCAAACAGTTCATCGGAGCAAACTACATGTCGTATATCGCACACACATTGATATGGTTGCCCGTTTCTGTTGTTCTTCCTCATCGCAAATAGTTCGGACGGGTTAACTGTGTGCCCTGAATCGCACACGCAACTAAAATTTGAACCGTGTTTGACGGCTCCGCCATCGCAAATGTTTTGCACCTTTTTTGACAGTTTTTTTACATCCCCGTTTGTGACTAATGCATCACACACAGTTTCATCAAAGGGTCTCTAATTGTAGTGGCGTGTTAGCAGCATCCTACAGTAGTGTCTCTCTTCCTTCAATATTCTTTCATGAATTGTTCAAGTGACCAATACTATGTTTGCTAACTTTCAATAAATTTCCCACCTATACTTCTTATACGTGAAGTCATTACTCCCCATGGCATAAGCATATGAAACATATATAATTTCAGATTTATGATATTCAATTCATTCAACCATTTACTCATAGGACATAAGTGAAGCACACGAGTAAATGACAAACTACTCCAAGAAAGATATAAGTGAAGATCAATGATAGTCGAATAATTAAGTAGCTATGTGAAGACTCTCTCATAAAGAAAATTTTGATCTTAAGTATTTTATTCAAACAACAAGCAAAACAAAATAAAATGACATTCCAAGTATAACACAACCAATGTGAAGAAGCAAAAACTTAGGCTCAACTAAAACTGACCAATTATTGTTAAAGAAGAAAGGTGGGATGCCAACCGGGGAATCCCCAAGCTTAGATGCTTGATACCTCTTGAAAAATTATTTTGGGATGCCTTGGGCATCCCCGAGCTTGAGCTCTTGTGTCTCCTTAATTCCTTTTATATCACGGTTTCCCTAAATCTTAAAAACTTCATCCAGAAAAAACTCAACAAGAACTTGTGAGATAAGTTAGTATAAATCAACGCCAAACTTTAAAATCACTAAAATTATAATTTGACATTGCATACTAAATGCCTCTGCTTATTTAACACTCCTATCCTCAAAATAGAATCATTAAACAAGCAAACATATGCAAACAATGCAAACGTAACAGCAATCCGTCTAAACAGAATAGTCTGTAAAGAATGCAAGAGGAATCATACTTATTTGAAACCAAAAATTCTAAAAAATTACTACACTGTAGAAAATATGTTTTTACTCATTGTGTATAAATTCCAAGATTTTATCATGTTTTGACTTTCCAGAAGAATTCAGACAATAATAGAAAACTTTCTGTTTTCAAAATAGCAACATATAGACATGTAAAATAAGCATGGTAAAGGCTACACTTGACCTTTTTATTGAACTAAAAGATGCAAAACATTACTCTAAATAATAGCAAGTAAATCTTAATAAGATAAAATGATGCTACAAACAAAACACATATCATGTGGTGAATAAAAATATAGCCTCAAGTAAATTTACCGATGGATTGAAGACAAAAGAGGGGATGCCATCCGGGGCATCCCCAAGCTTAGTTGCTTGGGTATTCCTTGAATATTACCTTGGGGTGCCTTGGGAATCCCCAAGCTTAGGCTCTTGTCACTCCTTATTCCTAGTCCATCGAAACTTCACCCAAAACTTGAAAACTTCACAACACAAAACTCAACAGAAAACTCGTAAGCTCCATTAGTACAATAAACACTACAAAAAATACACTTCCGTGATGATACGTGTTCGTCACAGTAGGTCGCTTTTTTTGTCATGCATGTACATCCATGACAGATTTATGACATAATCAAGATAGTCATACATGTGCTGTCGTAGAAGTGTTCCATGACATTACCAAAATTATCATCACGGAAGTGTCCACTTCCATGACGATAAATTGCGTGTCACGGAAGTGCTTTCATCAAGGGTGACCGACACGTGGCATCCACCATAATGGAACACCGTTAAGCTATCGGGTTGGGTTTTGGATCCGATAACCCGTTAACAGCCCCGACCAATGGGGATTTTCCACGTGTAAAATCATCATTGGCTAAAGGAAACACGTGTCGGCTCATCGTCGGGACAGATGTCATCCACTCACTGGACAGAAGGCGCCTATGATACGTCGACACGTGGCACGACCCAACAAGTTTAAATGGGCCGGCCCAACTAAAGGCCCACAAGATTTTGCGGACCATAATGGGCCGGCCCAGCTAAAGGCCCACGAGATTTTGCGGACCATAATGGGCTGGCCCAACTAAAGGCCCACAAGATTTCACGGGCCATAATGGGCCGGCCCAGGTAAAGGCCCACAAGATTTTTGTGTGCCATAATAGGCCGGCCCAGGTAAAGGCCCACAAAATTCTTTCGGATCATAATGGGCTAGCCCAGCTAAAGGCCCATGAGATTTCGCCGACATTAATGGGCCGGCCCAGCTGTAGGCCCACAAGATTTTGAGGACCCTCGTAGGCCGGCCCGTTAACTGGATGCCATGTTTGGCCCATATTTGATACGGTCTATTAATGGCCTGCCACGCTCCGGGCATAATAGTGTCCCATATGAGATCCGGCCCGTTAAAAGCCTACCACGTTCTAGGCCAAATTACGGCCCAGATCAGGTCCGGCCCGTTAAGAGGTTTTGGGCCTAATTATGGCCCATATCAGATTCGGCCCGTCAACTGGACACTATGCTTTTGGGCCCACTTGCTAAAGGCCCACTTAGTAATTCAGCCTGATATTAGTTTTGGCCTGTTAAGGGGCCGTTTAACATTTCGGCCCTATATTAATTTCAGCCTGTTAAAATCCCGTCATATAGTTGGGCCTAACTACGGCCCGATTTGCATCTAGCCTGCTCGCAGCCAATATATGATTGGGCCAAACAAGGACCGAGACAATTTTTCGGCTTGTTAAAAGCCCGTGATTTGATTCTCACAATCATGGGTCGGGGTTCATTTTGGGATGCTGCCGGCCCGTGAGCTGATCAGCACGTTTTAGGCCCAACCTACATTGTGATTGCATGATGGCCCGATTATGTACCGTAATTTTACGGTTTGGCCGGTTTACTGCGAAGATAGGATATATATACAGTAAAATAACTGCAGCATCGTGAATAAGAAAAAACCTATACTATACAATAAAGAAATTATGGCACATTACATCCACTGGGCATCAAAGTTCACCACTATGATAATAAAGCACAAGCATACAGCAGATTACATACACTGGGCATCAAAGATCGCCACCAGTGCAAATAAACACGTCGACAAAATAATATACAAAACCGACAGCACTTCAATAGAGTTCAAGAAAGGTTAGCCCTGCTGGGGAGCTGCAGCGCAAGCAGCTGAGCAAGATGATGAGATTGCGCTTGTTCAACACTTATATCTTCCTCACTCTGAAAGATAAACAAGCAGACAGATGACAGGTTTTGCACATAAAAGTATCAGTGCTGACAATTCATCACATTTCTTACTGACGAATAAAGTGACACAGTTTAAATTTGCATTAACGCAATATGGTATTGTTCAGGTCAAGACATGGCAAGAAATGACATTGTGAAGGAGTTGGCAGCTTCACGACACCACTGGATTACAGATCAAGAACTCATAAGTATCAATGGTTAGTGTGCTGTTAATTTATACCATTTCAGATTGGCAAATAAAGAGACGGTTTAAATAATAGTAGAATGATATGACATTTTTCATAGTTAAGACATTACAGAATATGACATTGTGCTGTAGTGGGTACGTTCACCACACCACTGGATTACAGATGAAGAACATAAGCATACATGCAGTGCAAAAGAAGATCACTTGCTCTATATAGTTTAATTTACATGGTATGAAGAAGGAACTTGGTTGTACAACTGAAAACTTAAATTGAGAAAGGACAAACTTTTGTTTATGAACTACATATAATAAACTTTAAACAAGCAATTTGATGCAAACACCAAAAATAAACAGCTGTTGCAGTCATGCCTAACCAAATATATACAACAAAGTTTGAAGGCTTGAGATGGACAAACTTACATTATTGGTGAAGACAGGCTCTATAAAGGTCTTGTCCATGCTGATGGGGGGGGGCAATTCAAGAAGTTTACCACAGAATCTTCTTCAAAAGCATTGACTTTATTCTACATCTTGTTAAGAGTAAATATAGATGTGATAATATACGAAAAATGGAGAATATTTAAGATAAGATGAAGAGTGATACTACATAACCAAGTAGCTATAAATGTAAGTGCAGCGATACAGGCAAAAGGTACATCCAAGAGCAATGCACAAATAAACTTCTTCAGTACCAACCTTATGGTAAGAGTAAATATAGATCTGATGTGTAGAAAATGGAGGGCAAAGGAAAATAAGCTGCAGAGTGATGGTACATGAACAACTACCTGTCATTATAAGTACACTGATAAAGGACAACATGTACTTACAAGAACAATGCAGAGCTAAAAAAACATTGGCATTGGATATATTCTACACTAATGTAACCATTCATACAGATCAGATAATTTGGAGCGAACAATTGATAAGCAAGCTATCATGCATACTGCTGTCACATAATGAACCAGGTATGTATGCAAGTACAGTGATACAGGACAACGGGTACTAACAAGAGCAAAGTAGCGGGCAGCATATTTGCGATATCCTGTCATTCTTGTCAAACCGGAATTCTTCTTCGAGCAGATTTCCTGCAAAAAAGATCCGTAAGGCACATGCGGAAAAGTATAAGTTCAAATTGTCATGTGATTTCATAGACAGTACCTCATCCTGGGAATGAGACCAGTGCATAACAAGGTTTTTCCATTCAATGTCTTCTAAATTTAGCACAGGAGACTTCACCGGAAATTCGTTTATAGACTTGCCATGAAAGTGTGATTTCCTCAGGTAACACCGATACTGCTGCACTGCTTCCTTGAAAAGCACAAGCAAGCTTTGCTCATCATGACTATCCAGATTGACCCTCGCCTAGTTACAACAATGTAATGTAAATCATCGATGTGTTCAATCAGTAGAAAACAGGAAAATAATAGCCATGAATAATAGCACTTACACGTAAGTTGGACAGGAAGATGTGAAAATGGTGTTTGTCTTCACAATAATCTTCCCATGATGGGAATATATGCACGTAGTCCCTAACAACATTGAAAGCATTGTCTTTTAAATTGGGAATAAATGGAATGGGGTTCCAATCTGCAGGAATTGGCTGTCTCTGCAGTTGGGATAGGTCTTCAGCCGGTGGACTTGCTGTACTTTTTGCTGGAGTGGGATTTTTCTATGGTATAGCTGGTGCTATGGCAAATGAAATTGGTATACCTTTTGCTGGAGTGCAGGTCCTGTGTGGTGGGGCTAGTGGTGTGGCCAGTGAAATATGGGTACAGTCTGCTGGAGTCAGTCCTACATTTTGTGTCACTGGTTGTACAACCAATATAAGTGGGGAGCTGTCTAATTTCTCCGGCACCACCATGTTTTTCAAGGACTTTGCTGGTGCTCCTTTAGGTTCGGTAATCACCCTCTTCCTTTTTGATGTCTGATGCACAAGAACAACATTTGAGTGGAAAAATATGGTATGATGACAGATGGACTATGTATTGATAATGGATGGGCATGGCATCTCGACATATATGATGAGTAAACTAAGCAGATGGCGGTGCAACAAAGTAGAAGAAATGCAAGACAACATATGCAAGATACGCGCAATCAATAAAACCTTGCCAAATTAGAACAGGCACCTTGATGGGTGAACAGGACAGGCCATCTGCCTTTGACTCCTCGAGGTTAGAATAGTCATTAGGATGATATTCCGAACAAGAATCAACAGGTGGGGAGCGTACGAGTTTCATTGCTTCCAGAATGGCACTCAATGCCTTGCTACCAATTTTGTAAGTCATTCTAGTGTTCCACAATATTCTTCTGATGCGCGGATTCTGATATTCACTGTAATTGCGTATAATATCTGAGAACAATGAAAACATAAATAGTTGTGAGATTATCTTTGTAATGCAGATGATATCCTAATATAGGGGCGCCCCTGTAAACACTTGTGTGCTATAACTGGATTCTGATGAGAGAGCTCATGTGTGCTGTAATATGGTGTGTGCATTTATATAATCTGGCACAAGTACATAAAAAATAGGCTCCAGAAGTAAGGATAACTGGCAGATGATAGGTTCATAATATACTGTATAGAGAGTTTATTACCAAACCATGATAACAAGAGCACACAGCAACTAGGCAGATCATAGGGCTGTTTGGTTCTAGGCCTAACCATGCCACACTTTGCCATACAATGTTGCCACACTTGCCTAAGGTTAGTTCTTCAAAATGAGAGCCACAAGTGGCAAGCCTAAGGGAATCTTGCCACACTTTTTGTGTGTATGTGATGTGGGGCCCTAGGGTGGCTTGCCTAAGGTGTGGCTTGAACCAAACATCCACCCAAGTTGGTCAAACTTTCCTAACCTTAGGGGTGGCAACCTTAGGCAAATTTAGTCTCAAACCAAACAGCCCACGTACATAACAGGGGTACACCATAACCAGGATATATAAATCGGGAAAGTGGAACTGGCTGGAAATTACGGTGTTGTATTGCCGCTAGTAATTGAAAGCCTATCGATCACGTACAAGCCAGCTCTATCAGCTGTTGACTGCAGATGTACCTGCTCCCCTTCCTGACAAGGAACATACTGTGCTTCCCATACAGAACACCGCACGGGCCGCCGGCCGAACCACCGGCCCCACCGCTCGTGTTCCTCCGCCACCCCCACCCCCGCTCCCACCCGCATCGAGTTTTCTTCATTCGACGAGGCCCCACCACCGCCCCCACAACCACCGTCCCCACCCGAGCCCCTTCGATCGCACCGGCGAACTCCAGTGAGCTTTGAAAAATCGACTGACCCAATTTTGAAATTTAGTCTACTGTGATTTAACTAGTGTGGAATATAAAACGGGAAAACCATAAGCATTGCGAGTATGGTGTTGAGCGTGCCATGGCGGATCTGAAGGTGCAAACCGGACAAAGGCAACTTCGCAACCAAGAAAAGAAATCAGAGTAAAGCAGTGGCGATCTATTTTCTTGTTGCGATAAATAAGTTGAGCAGATACGAAAGAGTATCGCCTCTGGTGCGGCGCCATGTACGCATCTGCTGAGAATTTGATGGTGCTGCGGTAGCTATGGCTGTCGGCGGCGTGGAAGCAGATCTAGGAGGGTAGACGGTGGCGGCGGGGCGCAGTGGACGAGACGGTCGTAGGAGCGGCGCCGGCAAGATGGATGACGGCGGGGATGAAACGAGAGGACAGGATGCAAGGATCCCGGTCAGAAGCCGTGGATGAGAGAGGTCGATCTCTTGTAATGGACGGTGGCATCGGGGTATCAGCTTCGGCATGGTGGAGGAGGACGGCGGTGGATGGGGTGGCGGACGGCGGCGGACGGAGGAGGGTGGGGTGGAGAGGGTGTTTTGGCACCCACGGAGTATGAATGGGGAAAAGGGAGGTAGAGAGGAAGGGGGAACCATGTATTCAGGGCGCACTTGTCTCAAATGCGAGGAAATTTACAAACTTAGCCCCCGTTTCAAATTTCTAGTACATCACAGCAACACTAGTCGGTTGGGGATAGAACGGTAATCTCGCATACACCGAATATTTGTCGACAAGAGTTTGTTTTTGGCGCCCACCATGTATGAATATGAATCGGGGGGGAGTCGATTTCGGCCGAGGACACACTGTGTTTTGGCGCCCACCGTGTATGAATCCGGGTGAGAGGCGGTTATGTCATGTTTGGGTGAAATTACAAACATACACCTATCGAAACCTATAGAAATCCAGCATATAGGCTTTGCGTGGCAGGGATAGGCAGTAGTGATTTCCATCTCGCAGATTTTGGTTTCGGGCGGTTACTGCGACTTTCCCCGCTTTGTTCAAATTTTGCAGAGTGCACGTTTACCATGCCAACTCAATTTTAATCCCGTTTGTATTCTATTTTTTTCGGGCGGGATCCATTTTCAATTGGAATTACATTCTATATACATGATTTTTTCTATATATACTTTGAAAAGCACAACAAAGAATTCTGCTCCTTTATATGTATAATATGATTTACAAATACAACGATCTCAAAATCTCAAGGTTGAATTCGAAAAAATTTAACCAAATTATGTTCTACTAAAATGTATGGATCAGTAATATCTACATATTAAATAACATAGATGTGCATGAATTCATATGAGTATGCATGTTTGATAGATCAATTTTGGTTCGAGTATGGATTACATGTATCATCATCTCGAATTCAAATATTTGAATCCCTATTTTGTTCACTCCTTTCACGCCCATCTCTCTCGCATGCATGCTCCTTCAGGTAGCTATCACTCTCTTTTCTCCAGCTCACCCGCACGCTCACTTCATGTTGCTCCTATCCTCGCAAACATGGTCTCTCGCCGTCTCCCTTGAGAAGTGTCACACTCTCCCTATCATTATAAATTTCACGGTTTTCATTATCTCTCACGTCTCTACTTTTCTCTGGTATCACTCGGTACCTAAGCTTTCTTTTTCACCGCCAAACACACAGTCTCCACTCGTCTTTCACTTTGTCTTTGTCTCTATGGGATTCTCTCACACACCCTATATGTCTCTACATATGACTCATACCACTAAAATTACTCTCTCTATCTCTCCTATAGACACAACATTTGTTGCAGTCTCCTTTTCGTCTCCATCCCAGACTGACATTATTCATTTGTTTACCGATCAGACAACCCTGACTACCGTCTCCTCTCTCTCTCACAGACACACATGCACAACTCCTACCACAAAATGTGAATGGAAAACGAGATTTTGTTATAACCAAACAAAAAAGGACTGGAGGGAGTGATTGCTCTGACGCGAACGCGACCTCTCATAGCGTAGGCATTGAACTGGCGCGCCGGCCAAGAGGGTCGCACTCGCTGCAGGCCCGGCTGAGCACGCCTCCTCGCTGCGTGCAACCAGCTTAAGACTGCCCCGCCTGCCTTCATTGAATCCACGCGTGTGCCGGCAACACGTCCTTCCGTGAGCCGGCAGGCATTTTAGAACACAAAAAATGACTAAAATATAATTAATTTATGCATGGTCTTTGACTTGTTGTGCTCGCATTGGTAGCAGGAACTAGTAGAGGATTTTCTTTATTTATAACGCTCCTCACATTTTTTTGGCTTTGAAGTGAATCATGGTTGTGGACATTATGTATGAATATGCAGATATCTATGAACATGAGTTTGATGTGGAAGTTGAACTTGGAATGTCGGGCTTGCGCGTGAACTATACCATGTCCAATGCTTCGTTTGTTATTGTTTGAAAAGTAATTACTGTTATTACATGACCCTAAAAAACATTTTGTGCCACATCAGTAGATGCATGGACATCACAACAGGCATGCTGACTGGATAAACATTTGAACCTAGCTATTATGAAGGAAATTTTGTATTGATAACAGTTTTAGATAGCAGGAGACGCCTAGCCTACTCTGCCTCTGCTAGCTTATTTCTGGCTTCTTCCATCTCTTCTTTGGCTTGGGTGAAGAGAGCATCTGATTGCTCTTTTCGCTTCTTTAGGAACTCAGCTACATTCTCAAGGGCTGCTGCACGCTTTCTTTCATCCTTTACTAATGCCACGAAGACACGAATAGCTGACGACTCCACTTGGCTTGTGTGTAATCCAGCATCATCTGGGAATTTGCACCTTGTGTCTAATCCAGCATCATTAGGGAACTGGCACCTTGTGTGTAATCTAGCCTCATTTTGGAAACATGATCTCGAGGTTGACCATACTTCCCTCCTTGCAGGAACTGCATCCTGACATGAAGTTACTTCTTTTTTAGATCAATACTCAGAGCAACCTAGATCCATTTAGTAGAAGCCAGATAAACAGAACACGGAGAATTGAATTCAAAAGGAAAAAAATAAATAAAAACAGACTACAAGGTGAGAACACCCACTTCCTACATCAAGCTAAAAACGAAAGCATTAGGATGATTAAGACTCTTCTTATTACACATCAAGGAACACCACGCTTAAGAGAAACAGAAACTACAACATATACACATCAAAGAACACGAGGCTACATGAAAGTAGTTGAAAGGGTGTTACTTACCAAAGCTCGTTTTACAGATTCGGTGCAGCTCCTCTTTAACTTGCCACGCTCCTTGAAGATGTCCCGAATATCCTGTGTTTGGTCTTCATTGCTCCTCTGCATGTTCACACTCGTGGTTTTAAAATCTCAACATGGCAAGAAAAATATACTACTAGTAATACTCGCACATCTTGTGGGCAACATTAAAGCACTCGTCTGCCATGTTAGAGCATCTCCAACAAGATAAACTACTCATACAAATGCATCTTGATGCGTGCAACGCATGGGCATTTTGCTAATTCTAAAAACATTTCCATCATTTGCCACACTATGGGTTGCAGATGAAAAACCTACCCAAGCACAACGCGATACAGGAGCGACGCACAATTACAAGCTGATATTCTGTTGGACAATGGAGGCTATAACCAATTACTTTTATGGGAACAATAGCACCCAGGAAATTTGAAGGGTAGGTATGAACAAAATTGGAACTGCACATGTACTGCTAAGTGATTCAATACACACATTACCAATCGAGGAGGAGAACGATGGTCGCGGCGGCCTCTGTGAGTCATGGTCGGCAACGGGAGTCAGTTCATTGTCCACGATGGTGGTACTTATGCGCTTGGCGTCGGCTTCCGGGAAGCAGATCCGAGACCGTGGAAGATGATGCCGGGGAAGAGGCTCCGTGTACGACGACGACGGTGGACCGGCTCCAGTGCGGCGTACGAGGTCGTCGATGAGGCAGATGCGCTGCGGTGGACGAGTGTGCCGATGTAAAGGGGATGAGCACGAAGGTGTGGTGCCGTGGAGAAGTCTATTTTGCGGTGGGGATAGAAATTGGGGAGTATTCAGGTGTACTACTCTGGGTGCCGGGGTGGGGTTGGCTGGGTAGGGTGAACCTAAAGTTACGAAAACAGCCCCCTACCAAGCGTCATCCGTAGGCCTGTTCCGAAGGCTATGATGGTAACTTCCCAGTGCTCGAATCAGGGTCGCGGGAGATTTTCCCATCGACCTCAAAATTTTGTGACACTGGACTCCCCGTGTGGCGTGTTGAGTGATTCGGCTAAGTAACTAGCGAGTAGTAGTAGTAAACTCTGCATATTAGGTTTGACCGAAGTCAAACTTCCTAAAGTTCGACCAAGTTTATAGAAAAATATAAACATTTACCATAACAAATATGTATGATGTGGAAGTACATTCAATAATGAATCTAATGGTATTTATTTGTTATTGTATATGTTAATATTTTTTGTTATAATCTTTCTGAGAGTTTACAAAACATGACTTTGACCAATGCTAATAAGCAGACTTAAATAAAAACGGAGGGAGTGCACATTTGTTTTCTTAGTTTGTAGTGAACTAATCATTTGTTGAAATTGTGAAAGAAATATATTAGGCTATTGACTTCGAATGTAATGGTCTAAACAATTCAATAGTTACAATCATTGTCGAATCCCAAGATATATACAAGGTCTATAGTACTTCACAACATGCTCAAACTCACATAATCCCAGTCAAATGAGAATCTAAATGCATTTCATAGTTATTACTTTGTAGGATGCAACAAGAACAACCATAACTCTACACCAGCCAGTATAGAAGCAATATTTTGACATATCCCAACGTGTGAATGAAACGTGCAGAGAGAGCTTTTGAAGATGGAGCAGATAGGGCGGGAAAAATATTGTATGTATGTGGACGAGAGAGTAGGAGACAAACCTAATGAGACAAAGAGAGAGAGAGAGAGAGAGAGAGAGAGAGAGAGAGGAAGAAGTTAGGTCTGTGAGAAAGATGCATACATGTAATATACATGAGATGCATGTGCATCTGAATTCTGTATATGTGGAAGGAGAAGAGACAACATGTTTGATGAGAGAGCAGGAAAAACATGGACGAGAGGGGAAGGATCTCGTGGGTTGAGGGATTGACAATTTTGTGCGGGGGAGAGAGGGATTGGTAATTTTGTGCAAGAGAGATAGAGGGTGGGGGGAGGAGTTAGTCAGCCGTCGTCATATCACCCTGCTTCCAAATGACCCCGCATTCTCTAGCGTGGTGTGGTCGCCGTCTTCTATCTGCTCGTTGCCCTCTTTGAAGATTGAGGTGTTGTGCATGTTGGGGGTGCAAAGAAGCACAAGCGAGAGTGGTCGCCGTATAATCTTGGATGGGGATGAATTGTGTGCTCGGGGGAGTGTGTGTGTGTGTGTTGTGCTGCGTGTGTCTGTGTGTGTCTGTGTGTGTGTCAGATATTGAGAGAAAACAAACCTAAGGAGAGAAATGGGTATTCACGAAGAGATTGTGCGGGCCTTGAGGTGGGCAGGGGTCGGGTGAGGGTGTCAAAATGTGCGCGTTGATGCATGTGTTGCATGCGACCGTGCGAGGGACGGACAAATCGAGAGAGATGGTTGTTGTGTTACGGATGCTCCTCTCTCTGTCTCCCTCTCTCTCTCTCTCACACACACACAGACAAGTAAACTAGAAGAGCGTTCTCTCATGTATACACAACGTATCGGCATCTGTCTATGTCTCACTCATGCACGATCATTTGCACATTCACACCTCTCTATGTCTGTATCACACGCACACCGTCTCCACATTGCCCTTCCGCCACAACACACATATGGACACATACACACATTCTCTCTCAGTCACACACACAAAATCAGTATTAAAAAAACTAGGGCGCACATAAAACATCCAAATCCAAATAAACACGAACTGGAGCTAAATTCAAATATATGGAAATATTGTGTGTACTAGTATGGTTTTCTTTTAAGTTTGACCAACCTTATATATAAAACTAAAGTAAGCTCCCACACGCGCACTCATCAATATGCCGCCGCCGCCGTTGCACTTGCTGGCGCCCGTCTACTCCGGCCAACAATTTCTCGCCCATCACCGCCGTGTCGCCACCATCCCTGTTCCATGAAGCCGAAGGCTCGCCCGCTCACTTCGTCTGCAGTCCCTCCTCGCGATGCCGCTGCCCTGCCAAGCACGCGAGCAGCTGGTGGAGCAGCGTCTATGCACGCAGCGTACGAAGAGGAGGACGAGCGCGTGCTCCAGCACGCCGGCGAGGAGGAACTAGCGTGTCATTGTCATCTCCGCCCGCGCGGAGGAGGCACACATGATGGCTGTCGCGGCGGAAGCCGGTCGCACGCGCGTCGAGCCCGCAAACCGGGTGCGGACGCGGAATCTACTTTCGAGACCTTGAATGCCACGTGGATCCTGCAATCTGAAGGAGCAATTTGGGTCAGTCGACTCATGTGAGCAGTTTGATGCAACATGGATGGCTAGAAGGGCTTCTTCCACCTCTTTTGTCGTCTTCTTCCTTCGCTCCATCGAACTTCTTTCACAAATCGACTGACCCAAATTATACTACTAGTACGAACATATTAAGTACAGTAGGAACACGAAGATACGAGCAGTAGTACCAACTGCAAGAAGAACAGTAGTAAGACATAGTACTAGTACTACTGTATGTACTAAAGAGTTCAAATAACGAGAAAGAACATAAACATAGTTCTGCTGGGGCCTCAGCACAACACACCCTTGAAAATAAACTAATAAGCAACTAGTCCGCTTGACACTGTAGTAGAACCAGCATGAGCGGCGGCACTGCCACCTACTTGGAGTCCGATTCCACGTCCTCGACTTCGTCCTCGTCCCTCTTCCTCTTCCTCTTCGCCGACGCTCGTTTGATTGTTTACTTTTAGCTTCCTTCTCTGTGGTTATTTCTCTGTCATACTTTGTATGGAGTATCTCACTAGTTGGAAAGGCATGCGAATTCCCAAACCGCTTCCTACACCCTGTATCTCACTGGTTGCCGGCGTTGACATTGTCGCCCATGTCGAGGATGAGGTTGTCGAGGTCGGGGAAGAAGTCGTCGTTCGTGAAGTCATCGCTGCCAGCAGTCGCGCGGGTGCACTCCCCAAAAACCTGACCGCCCCTCTCCCGTACAGGATCACGAGAGGCGGGGTTTCGGAGGCCTGTTGTCCCTTCTCCCGGTGCACATTGAAAGGAGGGATGGAGAAGACTTGCTTGGCGGCGCAATGATCTGGAACGGTGGTGAGAAAATATATAGTGCGGGCCGGGTAGGTCATGGGAGTATAGCTCTGTCCTTGGCTCGACTCAATTCCGCAACCCGCGGCGCGTCGTGACGAGGCGTGGCGTGGCAAGGCGAGCAAGGAGGAGGAGCGCGTGTGTAGGTCTCCTCTTCTCATGCTCATACAAGTGGTAGAAGAGATCACCTTGTAAAGGCCTGCTAGCAAAATTCAACATCGACCAGGCCATCCATAAAACGGGAGTGGTTGTAGGGGACGTTGCGCCAGTTGAATATATGAGCAAGTTACTACAAGATTTAATTCGAATAAGCACAAAATAAATCATGACAGCTATAACAGAGATGAAACTAATCATGTGGACTAGCATAGTAGTAGGATACAGAGTAGAAACATGAATTCTACCATGATTTTGAACAGGAAGGACAGAAACACATACGGTGCAACGGGAGCAGCACCGTTGGCGTTGAGGTTGTAACACATGTCCAAAAACCATGTAGACACGGTCTTTGAGCATGGTTCGTAGTCCTTCTACGCTCGGGCATTGAAGTTTGTAACTATTTTAGATTAGAATATACTACTCCTCCGGTGCTAGTAGTAGAGCAGAGTCCTACTCTACTACTCTACTCAAGCAAGTTAGGGCATAGCATTGTTGGGAGTACCAGTACTGTGATCACTCAAGCAAGTTGTCTGGCATCGACATGACCCTACGCTGCTGGTATGTGTCTCGTAAGTCAAGCAGCGTGTTGTAGTCATCATCACATGTCCACTTCCCGCAGCACATATTCGCTTCTCCATCTTTGTCCGCACATAATCTCGTCCAATCTTCCATCCCCGCTAAGGCGCCTCCCCCCTCGTCTGAAACCCAAGAACTAACAATGGCAGAACCGAGCAACGCCCGCCGAAAGAGTGGCTGGAATTCGCTCCCCACAGAGGTAATCAAGCTCATTGTTTCGCATGTGGACAATCTCAGTACCATGCCACTCGCCGCGTGCTCGTTGGTGATGTACCATTTACTCAAAGCCCTCAGGCCAGAGCTTTTTAAGCCAGCTCCTTGCTTGCTGATGCCGCCTGATCTTCAGAAACGGCGTGTCACGTAGCATAACGATCGTAGGGTGGCGAGCATCAACCCCCTTGACTGCGATCCGATCCCTGTCAGCCTCAACTACATTAACGGTATGTACTGGGTCGGCATGAATATGTCTTAGATGCTGCTCGTCGACGGTCACGGCAGCTGGATGCTCGTGGAGGTCTACACCCGGCGATTGATCCCCCTTCCTTCGATTAACAATGCACTGCTTTGGCACCGCGGCCCAGAATACTCGGAATCTTACAGTAGCCAACATGATACCAAGTTTGATTTGCTCAAGGTTGTAATCTGCCAAGTGCCCACAAGATCTGCGAATTATAAAGACTTCAGGCTAATTGCATTCTTCAACCGCGGTCTCGCCTATCTGATAGGTCACTGCGGTAAGTGGATAAATCTGCACGTCCATCGCAGGATCATACATCCTCCATGGTTCTCTGATGCCATTGAACACAAGGGCTTCATTTACGTTGTCGACTCCTTCTATGGCTGGACGTATTGCTGGCCTACTCCAGTCATCGCTACAAATGGTTGTTACAGCAGTATGTTACTTTCCTATGATATCATGATGGCTTGCTTATATTACTTTTAACATTTGCTGAAAAAATATTCATGCTCATAACATGCTATTCTTAAGATTGACTAAACCAACAGCCCTTTTTTATTTGACTCCAACTTGATATGATGTTGTAGGCCGCCTGGTGTCCCTACCCTTCCTAATCCCAGAACCATTCAAAGAAAAGTGGCATGGCAGTTGCAGGTGGTTCCTGGCTCGATCAGACGACGGCGAAAGATTGATGATCGTTCACACGTACCGGACGTGTTGTTTCGCGGAATACAATCACAGTCACTGCAAGGTCTTTGAGCAGGATCCCAGCTTCTCTGGGCCTTCAGGAATTTTTGACTAGAGGTTGGTAAGTAGCCTTGGTACACGCTCTCTGTTTGTCGGACTGAATTATTCGATTAACCAGGAGATAACTGACGGCAAGGATCATGATGGCAGCGCGGTTTCGTTCATCAGGAAAAACTGTGTGTACATAGCGTACCATGCGTCTCTGCATGCACCATACCCTGATATGTGCCTCCATGCTCTGCAGCCCAAAGTAGGAGAGAGGGTCGCAAGTATCAGACTTCGACCTGCTGGCTGGAGTTTCCCCCGTCAGGCACCCATCTGGTTCAAGCCGTCAGCCAATCTCCACAGCTTAATAAATAGTAACGTCTAACTGAGCCAGTTAGTTAGATGCGTACACTTGGTGTAGTAGGATCTTTATTTAGGTTGATGCATACACTTGTTCTTTTTTGGTAGCCCTTTTGTAATGATGGCTGATGTTTGGTTTGGAAGAGAGAGCTGCATCTTCACTCTTCTGGCCTGCTTACTGCTTCTGTTGCACCCCCAGCCCTTGTTGCTGCTGCTGCTGTTTTCAATGTCCAATCAGTAGTATATTTCGTCTCTTGGTTGAATAAATGTGTTGTTAGAACGACAAAGACAATGTTTTGGAAGTCGTTGCACGGTTCGATCCTTTAGTGCCCTGTACCGTATGTAGCGCATACTATTTATTGTACGAAACACTTTTTTTGAAACTCGGAACACATTTTCCACTTGTTGATAACATGTAGCCCACTGCTGAAGGCCCAATAGAGAAGCCCATAATTAACTTGAAGGGAGGCTCTCACATGAATCCGGCCCAGGTACATGCTCATGGTCCCCTATACATAAATAAGTAAATAAATAAATCAATCAATAAATAAAACTCAATGCTCATGCACCAGTTCTTTGGGAAAATAGGTAGACCGGTATTTCTTTTTGAAGAATACCCAAGCTAGGCCTATTTGTTTTCTCCGAATTACTGGGCTGCAAATCTTTCAAAACGAGGAGGGATGCATTCCGGCCTGGCATAAGAGTATGGTCAATGTCTGTTAAAAGTAATATCAAAAGGGGTTGAAAATTCCAAAAAAAATTATAGCAAATGGGATATAAGTTTCTTTTTTTGTTTTTGTTCTTCACTGATATCTTATACATATTTCATTGGATTTAACATGACATAGTACTAATTTATTTTTAAATTTGTTTTATGGCTATTAATTTTTGGATTAAGAATATTTCGTTCCCTAGCAAAAATTTGTGAATTTTCAAAATTTCCCACATATTTAGTTAATTTTTTGACCCTGGTACTGACCAGAAAATGGCCAGCAATTCTAAAAATGGAAAACAGGCTCCAATAAATTCCATATGAATTAGAAAATGAGTAAAAATTATAGAAATAATAGCAAATGGGCTGTACACGCCATAGATTTCGAGGCTGACTTGTTTACGCAAGGCTTTTTCAGTGAACACATGATTCTAGCAGCAGCTAGTGTTGGATGTCCATCCAACGGCCAACGTGCTTCTTCAATCTCTGATCTTCCTGCTCCAGCCGCCTAAACTAGCACTAGCGGGACAGTCTGCTCCCTCCTCTTGTGGCCCGCTGTGATGCCGCGGAGGCTTCCCCGGCCCAACCTAGTCCCTCCGCTGGCCTGGCCGCACGCAATCAACTGCCTCCTTATTACGCGAAAAAAAATGATTCCTCCCACTGACATCTGGGCGCACCGGTTGGGAGGCTGACATGTGGGCCTACTAAGTTGACGCGTACGCAGGGCTTGTCAACTTAGTCAACAAATGATTCTAGCAGAAGTAACCGTTGGATTTGAATCAAACAGTCCTGCTGCTTCTTCAATCGCTGCTATTCTTGCACCAGCCGCCCAAACCAGCGCCAGGGAGACCGCCTGCTCCTGCCTCCAGTGGCCGGCTGTGCTGCCGATGAGGCCTCATCGCCCCCTACTACTCCCACCGCTAGCCAGGCCCTGCGGCGACGGCAGCCTCACACCACAGCCGAACCAGTGAACCCTCGTACTCCTCTCCGCGTGGGCATCCACTGCCGCGTCTTCCCTGGCTCCACGTCGTCCCCTTCCTAGGCCTTGTCGTCATCCACCGCCTTGGTGCTCTCGGCGTGGCATGGTCAACGTGGTCAACGACATTCCATCGGAAGAGTACTGTACGTGGAGAGGCTGACAGCTGGGTCCACGGCCACAGCCCAGTTTTCTTGTGATTTGCCAAGTAAGTCGCTTTGTCGGGCCTGTTGGGCTGCAAATCTTTCAAGACGAGGAGAGCTTTCATTCGGCTGGCCGAGAAAATGGCCCATCAGTAACGAGAAATGGGTTGTACATTTTTAAAACACATCAAACCGGCAATTAGTTTCAAATATCTTTTTTTCATTTCGAGATTTGAAATTACATTAATTTTTATGCGTGGAGAATTTGTTGGATTTTATATTGATATACATTTATTTTTAAAATCAGTTTGAATGTGAGTCGAAATTTTGGGATTAAAAACAGTTCAGACCGCACCGAAATATGCAAAATTTCGTATAATTTTTTAACTGTAGCCACAATATGGGCTGTAATGCTAACAAAAAGAATATGGGCTCCAAAAAAACCTTAATAATTAGCAAATGGCCTGTAAATTATTAGAAATAATGGAAGATGGGATGTATGCTGTTTTCCACAGATTTGAGGCTTTCCTAAAAAAAAGGTTGACGCACAAGCAGTGACTGTTGGATGGCCATCCAACGGCCGTCGTGCTTCTTCAATCTCTGCTCTTCCTGCTCCAGCCGCTCAAACAGGCGCCGGCGGGACTGCCTGCTCCCTCCTCCCCGCGGCTGGCTCTGCTGCCGCGCAGGCCTCACCGCCCCACCGTACTCCCATCGCTGGCCTAGCCATCCCTCTAGTCACCCACACATGCTGTTATTCTCCAGCGACGGCAGACAAACCAGTAAACCCTCGTATAGTCGTACTCCCCTCCGTGTGGGAAACAACTGCCGAGTCTTCCCTGCCTCCATGTCATTCCCTTCCTAGGCCTCGCCGTGGTCCACCGCCCTGGTGCTCTCGGCGTGGCCTGGTCAACAACCGACATGCATCTGATGTGGACTTTACATGGAGAGGCCGACAGCTGGGTCCACGGCCGCACGCAAGGAAATGCCTCCTTATTACGCACAAAATAATGATTCCTCCACCTGACATCAGGGACCCACTGAAAGGGCCTCTGTATTTCACGAAAAAAATGTTACCGCCGCTGACAGCTCGGACCCAATAGCTATATCTTCGCACGCAAGGAAGTGCCTCCTTATTACGCACAAAAAATGAATACTCCCCCTGTTAGCTGGGACCCAGTATAGTGGCAGGCTGACTTGTGGGCCTACTAAGTTGACGGGGATGGAGGGCTTTGTCAACTTAGTCAATATGCACGATTCTAGCTCCAGTGACCGTATGATGTCCATCCAACGGCCGTAGTGCTTCTTCAACCTCTGGTCTTCTTGCTCCAGCCGCCCAAACTAGCGCCGGTCGTGCCTCGTGCTCCTGCCTCCCGTGGCCGGCTGCGATGCGGCGGAGGCCTCACCGCCCCCTACTACTCCTACCGCTAGCCAGGCCATCCCTCTACTCACCCACACCCCCAGTTATTCTACGGCGACGGCAGCCTCACACCGCAGCGAACCAGCGAACCCTCGTACTCCTCTATGCATGGGCATCCACTGCCGCGTCTTTCCCGGCTTCACGTCATCCCCTTCCTAGGCATCACCGTCATCCATCGCCCTGGTGCTCTTGGCGCGGCATGGTCAACATGGTCAAGGAACGACTTCCATCGGACATGGATTATACGTGGAGAGGCTGACAGCTGGGTCCACGGACGCAGCAAGGAAGTGCCTCCTTATTACGTGCAAAATAATTATTCGTCCACCTGACAGCGGGACCCACCGGACGGGCCATCGTATTTCGCCCCCCTGACTGCTGGGACCCACCAGCTACATCTTCGCATGCAAGGAAGTGCCTGACAGTCAGGACCCACCTGGTTGAAGCGGACGTAGCGTTGTCATTCTGGTCGTGAACGTGTACGTACATATATACTGGTCGATGTAGAGGCGTGCACATGTCATAGTAGAGGTGGCCAGGGTGCAAGAAAGAAAATACGGCCACGTATGTGTACATACGGGCAGGGTCTCAAACGCCTACTCGCGCATACGTACGGCCAGGGCTCGTGTACATGGCTGGGTCGGAACGGAGAAACAGTGTCATCGTCGTGTTCATGGGGAGGCAACGGAATGCGTCATGTTCATGGGGAGGCAACGGAATGCGTCGTGTTCATCGGGAGGGCTTGGACGGAACAGGCGATGGAAACGAGGCCTGGTGTACCGCACAACGGGGGAAACGGCCTTGTGTTCGACCGGCCACGTTCGAAATGGGATCCTGTTCATCGAGAGGGGTCTGGCATACCGCAAAATGGAGGAAACGGACCTCCTACGGTCGAAACAGGGGTCCTGTTCATCGGGAGGGGTGTGGCGTACCACAAAATTGACGAAACGGACCTCCTATGGTCGAAACGGGGGTCCTGTTCATCGGGAGGGGTGTGGCGTACCGCAAAATGAAGGAAACGGACTTGTGTTGGAGCGCTACGGTCGAAACGGGGGTCCTGTTCACCGGGAGGGGTGTGGCGTACCCTAAAACGGGACTCCACAGGATACTGTTCATCTCCACCGTTGACCCCCTCTAGCCTCCACAAGCTACTGTTCATCCACCGTCGACATCCTCCAGCCTCCACCTGTGACTGTTCATCCACGGGCTCCTGTTCATCCAGCCTCCACCGTGCGCTATTCCACCGGCTACTGTTCAACCAGCCCTCTCCACGGGCTCCTGTTCAACCACCCCTCCACGGGCTACTGTTCATCCTGCCCTCCACTGTCTACTATTCATCCTTCCCTCGACGGGGTGGTCCTGTTCATCCAGCCCTCCACGGGGTCCTGTTCATCCAGCCCCAACCGGCTCGATCGATCGGGGTCCTGTTCATCCAGAGGCAACACCACGGGGTCCTGTTCATCCACCCCCACTGGGAACTGTTCATCCAACCCCCCCTGCAACGCTCACTGTTCATCCAGAGGCAGCATCTATCGTCTTCAGTTAGCAGCAGTAGCGAAGGAATCGCTCGATCGGGTTCAGTTAACAGCCATCGATCGATCGCTCGCGTTCAGTAACGCGTAGCCTACAGTGCAATCGCTCGGGTTCAGTTAGAGCCCAACGCCTCGCTCGGGTTCAGTTAGAGCCAACGCCTCGCACACACGCGCATACGTGTATGAGAGAAACGCGCATCGCTCGGCCCCCGACCTCCCACCGTAACCGGGAACTCCCCAAAATTTTCCTCGCCCTCGCTTATACCATAGTTTTTTCCGTCATGGACGGCCCAAAGAATGTCATCAGCTGCGTCTCCGGCCCGCCCAGGACGAAAAGCCCATTTTCTGTCATGATTTTTTGTCATAGAAGTAGGAGCCCACAACATCTATGATGATACCGGGTTTTGTCACAATTATTGTCATAGAAGTGTCATATGTATGACAGAAAAAAAATTCGTTCGGCCCAAAATGTCACGGATGTGTCTTTTTTGTAGTGAAAGCAAATCACCACTTAGGTACTTGTCGGCGTTCTGGGAACGGGGGTCCCAAGACTTGCCTTCCTGCGGCCCGCGGCGTGGCGGGGCCCGCGGGCCATATGTCCCATCTTCATCAACAAAGCATCCAAGACCCTCACGAGGGTCCAAGCCTAGCGAGGCAGACGACGCAAGACCTCCTATGGAGCGGCCTGGTTAGGAAGGCTCGCGAGGAGCGGAGATATCAAGGCGAGGCGAACCTCACAAGGCTCTCGTGATGTGAGCCATGACGATCGACACCAGGCGGGCGCCAGGCGGGCGCCAGCGCGCGCAGCGTCCTTGTTTCCCCTTTGGTGCAAAGGGGGCAAGGGCAGCCGCGGAGTACCGAGGCCTCGGGCAAAGGATACCATTTCGGTGCAACAAGACCAAGTCCATGGACTGCAAGACGGAGGTAATCGTGGATCCCAAGACGGCATCACCACTAGAGTTTTGTGCAGGCGAAGACCGCTTTTGTCATGATAGCTTGTACTAGCTGTCCCCCTTCAAATTAGCCCACCATTGTTGGCTCCCTTCCCACTCGATATTTGGGAAGAGGACCAGGGCCTCTATAAATAGGACTAGCCACCACCATAGTAGGGGAGATGAGACCCAGAGAGAGACACAAGTCCAAAAGCACAAGAACACCTCAACCTCAGGAGACTATTCTTCCCCTTGTATTGCTAATCGTCAGCCCAAGAGGCAATCCACCACCACCACACTGGAGTAGGGTATTACACCACAACGGTGGTCTGAACTAGTATAAACCCCATGTCCTTCTGTGTTGTGAATCCGTCGAGTTCGTCCGCAAGATCCTAGCGAGATAGAGCATAGATCGGTAGGAGGGAAAGACTTCGCGTGCACCCCAATGTTCAAACTTTAAGGGTTAGCCGGAGCCCCACATCCGACATTTGGCGCGCCAGGTAGGGGTGCGCAGTAGCTTCCTTTCCCTCAGTCTGTCACTCTGTCGCTCCGTCATCTCCATGTCGGACGCTTGCCATGCTCGAGCTAAGCGTTGGGCTGCCCTCGCAGCCCGCGTCGCTTAGACCGCTCCCGTCGGCGGACCACCTCTTCGTTCTCCGTCCCCCGCCGTCAATGCTGCCACCAGCCTGGTGGGGAAAGAGCAGCAGGCATCCTCGCAGCATCCTTCGGTGCGGCAGGACGGCCGCACCGCTACTCTGTCACTCACCCCTGCTGGTTCTTCATCCCACGTGCACCGCGCCCCCATGGAGGCGCGGGCCGCGCTCATCGCGGTGAACGAGCTCTTGCATTACCGTCCCGTCGACGACCTCTACGAGGAGTGGCTCGACCGCGTCGCCGAGCTCGTCCGTGCCGCAGGGGGCTCTCCAATGCTGTCCCACTCTTTGCCTCCCCCTCAACCAGCCGCGGGCAACGGGGCTCATGGCATGCCTCCACCGCCTCGACCCCAAGACGGTGCCTTCGCACCAAGGCGCGCGCCTCCGCGGTGTGATCCACCGTGCCCGGCGCCCGCGCGTGAAGAAAGAAGCTCCTAAGAAATCCCGCGGCCGCGAGAAGCTGCACCAGCGCTCCCCGTGCCACCCCGTCAAGACCGTGTACCGCCTGCAGCGGTGCAGCGTGGACCTCATCAAGACCTAGCTCCACCTCCAAAGCGGGCCCCGGCAACCACGGCCGGCTGCCGCGCCTTCACCCCTGAGCTGCGTAGCGTTGCCTGGCCAGGCAAGTTCAAGCCAGATCTGCCTCCTCGATACGATGGCACCACCGACCCCGTGGAGTTCCTGCAGCTCTATGAGTTGAGCATCGAAGCGGCAAACGGCGACGAAAAAGTCATGGCGAACTGGTTTCCCATGGCTCTCAAGGATGGGGCCCGCTCCTGGCTCCTGAACCTGCAGCACGGCTCGATCTCCTCCTGGGACGAGATGCGCGACCGCTTCGTTGCCAACTTCCAGGGCACTCGCGACCGCCCACCGGCCGCGGGAGATCTACGCCGCATCAAGCAATAGCCAGGAGAGACCAGAAGTACATCCAGCGCTTCAACAACACCCGCCTCAAGATTCCCAAGGTCACGGACGAAGCCATCATCTCCGCGTTCTCAGATGGCATCCGTGACGTCAAGATGAAGGAAGAGTCGGCTATCCACGAGGAGCTTAGCACATCTCAGGAGCTGTTCAACCTGGCGACCAAGTGCGCAAGAGCTGAGGAGGGGCGCCTCTCTCTCCTTGAGCTGCTAGCTGCAAGAGTGGAGGAGAAGAAGGCCAAGGCTAAGGACATGAAGCGCAAATAGGCAGTGGTGCTCGCAGCGGAGCCCGACACCAAGCGAGGCAGAGATCAGCCCGAGTCATCCAAGAATGGTCGTCCGTTCGGCGCCTTCCACAACCTGAACACCCACAACACCAGCGACTGCCAAGAGCTCAGAGCCATACTGCAAGGACTCTTCGGCCGACGCCCCGAGCGTAATGACCGGGGCTACGGCCGCGGAGGAGGACGCGGACGCGGACGCTGGGACGACCGTGGCCCGCGCCAGGAGTGGCGTGACCGGCCTCGTGAGGACCGCTGGCAGGACCAACCTCGCGAGGGCGCCTGGAGGGACCCGCCTCGTGAGGATCGCCCCCAGGGCAATGCCTGTCTTCCCCCGTTGCCGCCACCGAGAAGGAACGACGACCACCAGAAGGACGAGGGGGCTGGGGGCTTCCAGGAGCCGCGTGTTGTTGCTTGCATCTTGGGCGGTGCTCAGGCCACAGCCTCTCAGAGCATCTTCAAACAGTTCGCTCGCGAGGTGAACGCGGTGCTCCCTAAGCTCGAGGCCACGCGCCCGCTCAGGTGGTCCCAATGCGCCATCACCTTCAACTGGGCCGACCAGATCAAGTGCGCAGGCACCGCTGGCACACTCCCTATGTTGTGCTCCCTAGTTATCAGCAATGTGCAAGTCACCAAGACTCTCGTCGACGGCGGCGCAGGGCTGAATGGCCTATCTGTCGACACGTTCGACAACCTCCAAGTGCCCTATGAGCAGCTCCAGCCAACCAAGCCTTTCTCAGGAGTGACTGATAGTTCCAGCACACCGATAGGGCAAGTCCGCCTGCCTGTCACCTTCGGGGAGTGCAAGAACTACCGCACCGAGCTCATCGACTTCGACGTCGTGCACATCCTCCTGCCGTACAATGCCATCCTCGGGTATCTAGCCCTAGCCAGGTTCATGGCAGTCACTCACCACGGCTACAACGTTCTCAAGATGCTAGGAAGTGGGGGAATCATCACGGTCCCATGTAAAGAAAGGGATGCGGTGTGCTCCCTTGAGCGTGCCTTCCAAGCCACAGCAATCGACAACCTTGACAGCAGAAGTGAAGGCCCTCCGGAGACCATCCCCAAGAATAAGCTGCCGCGCCGTGCAGGACCGCAAGAAGATGTCGTCGCATCAGGAGCCTCGTCAGGGTCAGCGCCCGCTCCAGGGGCGCTCCCTCCACCGCATAGGAAAGCGCTCCCAGCGCCCTCCTCAGGTAGGACTCGGGGGCTCCCTCCTGAAGAGCCTCAGACCTTGCCAACCTCACGAGGGAGGCGCTTGGGCACCACTTGGAAGCGTGCTTCACGGAACACTTTCCTCAGGAGAGCACAGGGCAAGGAGTGCCCACCACCTAGGAGTTCATCACCAAGACCACCCAAGAGCTACAAGATGCGAGAGCCATGCGCGGCGACAGCCACTCACCGAGCGCGGCTCACCATCCAGGCGAGGGTGCTGAACTGTGCGTCTACATCAACATCCCAGGTCTCAACAGGGCCGCATCTCAGGAACGCTTCTGGCCATCACGTGTGGGCCGCTGTGAGGGTCCACCACACAGCTACGTTCACATGCCCTTCGGCTTGCAGAGCGTGGCATCGGCTTACCAACGCAACCTGCGGAGTGTACTGGCGGCTTAGGAGGCCAGGTACCACGCCGTCCTGGAGGAGATGGCGACGGTCTTCAGGGAACCTCCTGAGCCCCCAGAGCCTCCCGAGGCTCAGGGTCCCGGTGGCTCATGAGGAGCCGTTCCTTCAACGCATGGCTTCAGCTGCACCAACTCTACTTCGTCTACAAAACCAGGTGACATCTTCCAACTTCATTTAAGCTGGGCGCACCCCTCGGGCTGCATTATTCCTAGGCCACATGGGTTCGTACCTGTGGCATGTATCCCTTTTCCTTATGTCTTAGCTTACCTCGTTGGGGCGCCCCTCGGGCTGCATCATCCCCACACCGCCTGGGCCAGACCCAGTGGCATGTATCTTCCTGCATTTATCCAAGTCGATCTGCTCTTCATGCTTAACCTGCCAACTGCTGTCACCTGCTCGATCACCACCCACCACGGGTCCGTTTGCCCAATGCAATTCGCTTGCACGTTAAAAGGGGGGCTCCTGAGCAT
Organism: Triticum aestivum; assembly: GCF_018294505.1. Lineage (NCBI taxonomy): Eukaryota > Viridiplantae > Streptophyta > Magnoliopsida > Poales > Poaceae > Triticum > Triticum aestivum. Next base: position 452,183,491 of record NC_057794.1, read on the forward strand.
CATGACTCAGGAGCTCTTACTGGCTCTCCAGCCCTCACCCCCTGGCCTTGACCACGGCATCGTGACCTAGCATACCAGTGGCGGCTGAGCTCGCTCGAGGGACGGGACCCGAGGACGTAGAGTGCTTGCATCTAACCGCCTTGCAGGGACATACAATCACCAAGACTCAAGACCAGTGTAACACCCCAAAATTTTGACATTGATTTATTAATTAAAATTTTGCCAGGAAATTAAATTTTTATTTTCTGGGCTTATCTTTTAAATTTCAGACCACTCTGTCCCTCTGAATTCTTGAGTTTTTCCTTTTGGGTGGAAACCTTTCAAAAATATTGTTGGACTTGTTTATCTTCCCAAGACCATTTCTTTCTATCAGTGGAATTGTTTCTGAAATTAATTTTCCTTGAACTTTATTTCTTTTAAAAAAATGGGTTTTCATAAGTTTTAGAGCCTCTTTTGCACTGCAACCCTTTGATAAGTTTATTTAAAATTCCAAACAAAATTTGGGGATGTCATGTGATGTTTTTAAATCACTTTTATGCAAAAATATATTTTTGTCATTGGAGATTTTGAGCTCTACCTCATGTTTTCAAAACTGGTCAAATTGGTAATTTTGCACTACAACCTATTTAAATATTTCTTTAAAAAATTTACTAAGTATTTGGAGATGTCAGTAGATGCATATAATTCAACTTGATGCAAAAACCCTTTGATGTTCTTTGAAAAATTTGAGTGAATCAACCTCATCTTCATTCTGGTCCAGCCTGGTGATTTGTACTGCAACCATATTTTAACTTGCCCTTTTACCCATGATTCTTTTTCCTACTTATAGACCACCCTGAAAAACCCTTAAGTCCAGGAGATTGGACCCATTGGAGGATTTTAAGTACAGGCAATGATGCCCTTTTCTTTCTGTCCAGAATTGGTTTTCTCAAAAACTTGCACTAACAAGTTTCTGGACTTGACCAACTAACCTTGCCACCATCACCTACTCCTAAAGAGACACTGATCTGGAGATTTTGGCCACCCCAAGAGTTGCCTAGATGCCCTTGGCATTCTGTCAAATGCCTTGAGTGCATGGACAGTTTTGACATGATTTTAATTTTGCACGGTGACCTTGCCCCCCTGGACAAACTAGCATGTCCACTAAGCTCCTAGATGACTATAACCTAGACCTGTTAAACCCCAGCCTAATCCAAGACCTCTAGCACGCTCTGGCATTGCGTCGAGCACCTGGCGTGCATGCGCTGAACGCGCCCAGAGCGCGCGTTTTGCACGTGCGTGCGCCCGAGTCACCGCATATGGCCCCTAGCCTTTGCTCACCTGCAGAGCCACGCCCGCCTTCATCCACTCATCAGAGCCATCCAGGCCACCCCTGGAGCCCCCAGCACTGCCATCAGGTCGGCCATGGCGGCTAGCGGACGGCCACAGTAGGCCACGGCCATGGATGGTGCCGCCCAAGCCACAGCCGCGCGCCAGCTGCCCCTGGAACAGCCCAAGCTCATCCACGAGCTCGTCCACTAGCACCCGTCGCCGCCACGATGCCATGCAAGATACAACAAGGCGGTTCGCCGATCTTATCTCCGGCCGCCGCGGAACCGACCTAGTCGCGCTTTAAATGGAGACCCCCGAGCTCATCCAAAACCCAACGCGACCTCAAGCCATTCCTCTAAAGCCCCCACGGCCAGCAATCGATGGTGGGAAGCCTTCTTCCTTGTCTCCAGCCAGTTCGGCCACCGCCACACTACGGTGCCGTGCGTCGCGAACAGAGCCTCTCTGGTCCATCCAGTGCCACCGTTCTCCTCCCCTCGACCATGCGGAGCCGCCCAGCCTCTCAGCTTCGACCGGGAGTCACCACAGCCCAAGCCCCCAATCCCTCCCGAAGCCACCTCCGCCGCGAAGCTCACCGCCGGTGCCCCCCTCCACCCTCACCAACCTAGTGACCACCGGGAGGACCGCCCTGGACTGGCAGATCCATCCCCGCCCTCAGAACCCCGCGGGGAGCCGTTGTTCATCGACGATGATCGCCGGAGCCCGCCTCGGCTCGGCCAGAGAGAAGACAGAGGCGTGGGCGACTGGTCAAACCTGACCAGTGGGCCCAAGGGACCCACTGTCAGTGACCCCGAGCCGGCCCGCGCTGGTTTAAGTGGAGGCGTACTCCTCCAAATACGCCTTCGCTAGAGGAAAGCGTAAGCTCCCCGAAATGTTTTCTTTTTCTGATTTTTATTAAAACAGAATATTGACTAAACTTCGACTGGCTATAACTTTTTAAATATAAGTCCAATTGACTTGATTCTTTTTCTGTTGTTTCTCAAATTCGGTCTAGTTTATTTTCATAATTATTTGAAAATTTTCCAAACAACTTTTTTGTACTGTTTTTAAACTATGTGGTGATTCAAATTTTCTTAAAATAGGATTTTGAAGAAGAAGCCAACCTTCAATAAAGTGCACCCCATTTGCATACTCTTGAAGGCAAGCATTCTGAACCCTGGCATAATATTGTCGTGTGTTGTTTGATACGATTACAACACCACCTTGACATGGAGCATTCGTTATTTTATGTGACGATATGATCATACGCATGAGTGCATAATGAAAGTCCTTGCTGTTGGAAATGGATATGCTTGTGATACTAATCACCCTCGTATACCTTTCTTGCCTATACCGGGAGGAAGCCGGGAAAGTCTCTGTCTTGGGTAGACACGAGCTTGTCTCCGGTCTTCGTCGAGACGGTTGTGTCCGGTATGGCATAGTGAGGCATGATGAGTGGTGATTTTGCTTGTTGGTTGAAACATATTTGTTATGCTAACCATGAAGGGAATACCTAAACCTCCTGAGTCGACCATAGATCGAGTCTTGTTCTAGTAACCCCCATACTTGTTTCGTACTACCATTGGTCCCTGCCATAGGTAGGGTACGGTTCAGTAAGTTGTCAACCCCTTCCTAGCACACACCATACAGAGAGGCCATGGTGGAAGATACCGGAAGGCCTCCGGTAGGCATGGCAACTGGTCCGGGGGCATGGGTGTTTTCGGTTGGAGCCGAAGGGGTAGCTCCCCTAGTTTGCGCGCGGTATAAGTTTTGTGATCCCATGCTAATCGAGGTTGTAGCCTCCCCACTTAGAGTTTCGCTTAACGGGTGTCGTGGGTGATTCCAGACACCAGTAAGTTAGGCTGGTGTGTGCGGTCGGGTGTGTTTTCAATCAAAAGACCGTAGACGGAATTAGTCCCGATGTGTCGGGTTTCGGGTTCCGGCAGACCCTTGAGGTTCGAACACTGGGGTGCACGCGGAGATCTCTCCCCTACCGATCTACGTCCGATCCTCTCGTGCAAACTAAGATGAAAATGATGAACACCACAAGAGACATGAGGTTTATACTGGTTCGGGCCACCGTTGTGGTGTAATACCCTACTCCTGTGTGTGGTGTGGTGGATTGCCTTTGGGACTGATGATGGACAGTACAAGGGAAGGACAGCCTCGCGAGAGGTGTTCTTGAGCTGGTGCGATGAACTGCTAGGGTGAGTTTAGTCGCCTCTTCCTCTATCTCTTCTATGGTTCTACCAGATTTCTAGCCGTCCTCTCCTTCTGTGGTGGCTAGCTCTATTTATAGAGGCCCTGGGCCTCTCCCCAAATAATGAGCGGGAAGGGCGCCAACAATTGGCCATTTCGAAGGGGAACATCTAGTACAAGTTTTCCTGACCAAAGGTGGTCTTCGGCCTGCCAAAAGCACTGGCGATGACGCCGTCTTGGGCTCCACGGTGACCTCCGTCCTGCCGCCCGGCTGGTCTTGGTCTCGTTGCACCGGAATGGTAACCTTTGCCTGATGCCTTGGCCTGTGCTTTCCCCCTTTGCACCAAAGGGGAAACAAGGACACTGCGCAGGCCGGCGCCCGCCTGGTCTCGATCGTCATGGCTTGCGTCACGGGTTCCTCGCGAGGTACCCCTGCCTTGATCTCTCCACCTCCTTGCGAGCCTTCCTGATGAGGCTGCCTCTAAGGAAGCTTTTTGTCGTCTGCCCCGCGAGGCTTGGCCCCTCGCGAGGGTCTTGAGCTTGAGCTAATGAAGATTGGCCGCGCAGGGCCCCCGCTTGAGCCACGCCACAGGCCGCGGGCAGGCAAGTCTGGGGACCCCCGTTCCCAGAACGCCGATAGTAGCCCCCGGGCCCAAGGCGCGCGCGGGCTTGGCTTAGTAGAGAAGTGAAGGGGCAAGCGCGAAGCGTTGCGGGCCCTGACAGCCTGCGGCCTTGGGCGCCGCATGGCGGTTGATTGGGCATGGGCGTCTGCACTTCCCACGACGCCTTGGCAACTGCACGACTTGACAAGTCCCTGCATGCAAAGATATGGGTCATGATTACCTGGGGTCATGGTGCTCGGTGGTTGGCCTTCCCCGGCTATAAGTACAGGGCTGCGTGAGCTTCGCCGGTTCACCCCTTTCCGTCACTCCTCCTCTTCTTCTTCCTCATCCTTGCTTCCTCTTGCACCAATGGCACCGATCCGCCGGTTTTCAGCTGAGGAGAAGGGAAAGGCCCCCAGAGAGGGTCCTGACCCCCTCCCGCTGAACAAGCGGCCAATCCTTTGTCACCGGGACGAAGGCGCCTGGCAGGTGGTGTCGAGGCCGTGGTACGAGCGGCCGCCGCCTGGGGAGGTGCTAGCAAGTAGCGTTCCTTAGGGTTAGCACCTTCTATTCCCTGCAAGGAATTAAAGCAACACCCCGCGGGGGCATGTAAGGCGTTTGCCGTGCTTTTGTTCCGGCTAAGCTCCCCCTTTCTATCCTCACGAGGACTTGGCGCTCTAAGCTGACAGGTCCCAGTCCCCAGGCAAGCTTCAGCAGTCGCTGGTATGCCAGGTCGCGATGCCGTGGTCAAGGCCAGGAGGTGAGCGGCCCGAGGTCCGGTAAGAGCCCCCGAGTCGCGATCCTCGGGAGGTCCCCTTTAGCTCTCAAGCAATCCTTGCTGGGCGAGAAAGGAAGGTAGTGTCGCCGTGACAGAGTTGCACTGGGCGGGGATTTAGCGCTGCGTTGGTCTAGCTTTTGCAATGGTGCGACTTATCTTGTGTGTCTGGCGTAGTTCCTCGGAGAGGCGCCTGGCCCGAGAGGCGGTGGTCGAGATACTGCTGGGTTAGGCCCTTGCGAGCTTCTTCCCACTCCCCCGCACTTTCCTTAATGCTCTACGTCCTCAGGTCCCGGCCCTCGAGCGAGCTCAGCCACCGCTGGTATGACAGGTCGCGATGCCGTGGGTCAAGGCCAGGGGGTGAGGGCTGGAGAGCTAGTAGGAGCCCATGAGTCATGATGCTCATGTACCCCCCTTTTAACGTGCAAGCGGTCCGTGCCGAAGAGAGGGAGAGAGAGCTCACGATGCCCCCAACGTTGCTCCTGGAGTAGGTCCTGCACACCAATCATGAGGAGAAACAAGGCCTGTTGTTACGGTCGCCGGCCAACCTATGGTCACTACGAGGGAGCGGTCAGGGCACTGAGGGCCTGGTGAGGTGGCGCCGTGCGAGGCTGCCGCGGCCAGAGCTCGACTACTCAGGTTTATCAACGCTGTAGGGACGGACCCATGCGCACGCACCGTGCCAGAGCGAGCGGCTCTTCAAATAGGCGTTGATCGAGCAGGTGATTAGGTCAAGTATGTTAAGCACATAGGAGGAAATCCAATTTCAAGCAAGCGCAGGTAAAAGCAACCGCCGCTGGCTCGGGCCCAAGCGGCGTGGGGATGATGTAGCCCGAGGGGCGCCCCCAATAGGGTAAGTAAAGAGCATAACCGAAATGGATACATGTCGCGGGGACGGACCCATGCGGCCTGGGAATGGTGTAGCCCTGTGGGCGCTCCCAGCTGAAAGTAGAACTCTGAAAGATATCACCTGGTGCTGTTGAAGACAAAGTGATGCTGAGGAAGTGAGCGATGCGCGGTGAAGACGTCGGCCCTCATGAGCCCCCAGGCCCAGGGGCCTCGGGAGGCTCTGGTGGCACGTGCAGGTCTTCGGGGACCATCGCCACCTTCGCCAGGACCGCACGATGCCTGGCCTCCTGAGCCTTCAGAATGCTCCTCAACAGGTGCTGATGTGCGGCGACCGCGCTCGGCAGGCCGAAGGGCATGCAAACGTAGCTGTGGGGTGGTCCCACGTAGCGCCCTACGGCCGAAGGCCATAGGCGCTCCTGGGACGCAGCTCGGTTGAGCCCTGGTACGTCGACACAGACGCGCAGTCCTCCATCCTTGCCTGGATGTGGGGCCACAGCAGGTAAGCGGCGGCTGCCGCGCATGCCTCTGGACTCTTGTAGCTCTTGGGTGTTCCTTGCGATGAACTCCTGAGGGTTTTGTCTCCTTTGACTTGTACCTTTCTGAGGGAAGCGTGCCTAAAAGCACCCCTCCAAGTGGTGCCCGAGTGCCTCCCCCGCGACCTTGGCAAGGTCGGTGGCTCTCCAAGAGAGAGCCCCCGAGCCTTGCCTGAGGAGGGCGCCGGGCGCGCCTTCCTATGCGCGAGAGGGCGGCGCTCCCTGATCGGGCACGAATCCTGATGCAATACCTTCGGAGGTTCGTGCTTCCTTGTGGCTCTGGCCAGGTGAGGTCTTCTTCTTCTTGAGGGTCGCATCGGGAGGCCTCCCACTCCTGCGATCTGGGTCTTTGATTGTTGCGGCTTGGAACGCACGCTCGAGCGAGCACACTGCATCCCTTTCTTCACAGGGTACGGTGATGACTCCACCGCTTCCTGGCATCTTGAGAACATTATAACCATGGTGAGTCACTGCCATAAACTTGGCTAGGGCTAGGTACCCGAGGATGGCGTTGTACGGCAGGCAGATGTGAGCGACGTCGAAGTCGATGAGCTCGGTGCGGTAGTTGTTGCGTTGCCCGAAGGTGACCGGAAGGCGAACCTGCCCAATTGGAACAGTGGAACCATCGGTGACTCCTGAGAAAGGCTTGGTTGGCTGAAGCTGGTCGTATGGCACTTGGAGATTGTCGAACGTCTCGACGGACAGGACGTTGAGTCCTGCCCCGCCATCGATGAGGGTCCTGGTGACCTGCACGTTGCTGATGAATGGGGAGCAAAGCATTGGGAGGACTCCGGCCGTTGCAGCACACTTGAGCTGGTCTACGAAACTGAATGTGATCGTGCACGAAGACCACCTGAGAGGGCGCGTGGCCTCAAGCTTGTGAAGGATTTCATTCACCTTGCGAGCAAACTGCTTGAAGATGCGCTGTGAGGCTGGGGCCTGGGCGCCGCCCAAGATGCAAGCAATTGCACGCGGCTCCTGGAAGCCCCCAGCCCCATCGCCTTGGTGTTGGTCTTCGTTCCTCCTTGGTGGAGGCGGCAGAGGAGGGAGGCCTGCATTACCGTGGGGACGGTCCTCACGAGGCTGGTCCCTCCAGCCTCCCTCGCGAGGCTGGTCCTGCCAGCGGTCCTCGCGAGGGCGGTCACGCCATCCCTGGCGAAGGCCACGGTCTTCCCATCGTCCACCGCCTCTTCCTCCTCCTCGGCCGTAGCCCCTATCGTTGCGCTCTGGGCGTCGGCCGATTCGCCCATCTCGCATGGCTCTGAGCTCTTGACATTCATTATGTTGTGGGTGTGGAGGTCGTGGTACACGCAGTACCGTCCGCCCTTGGATGACTTAGGCTGATCCCTGCCTCGCTTGGTGTCCGGTTCCACTGCTAGCACGACAGCCCCCTTGCGCTTCATGTCCTTGGCCTTGAGCTTCTTTTCTTTCGGGTCGACTGCCGGGAGCTCAAGGAGGGAGAGACGCCTTCCTCAGCCCTGGCGCACTTGGTCGCCAAGTTGAATAGCTCCAGGGATGTGCATAGGTCTTCATGGATTGCTAGCTCTTCCTTCATCTTGACACCGCGCACGCTGTCGGAGAAGGCTGAGATGATGGCTTCTTCAGTCACCTTGGGGATCTTGAGGCGAGCGTAGTTGAAGCGTTGGATGTACTTCTGCAGGGTTTCTCCTTGTTGTTGCTTGATGCGGCGCAGGTCGCTGACGGCCGGGGGCCGGTCGCGAGTGCCCTGGAAGTTGGCGATGAAGCGGGTGCGCATCTCGCTCCAGGAGGAGATCGTGCCGAGCGCCAGGTTCAGGAGCCAAGTGCGGGCGCCGTCCTTGAGCGCCATGGGGAACCAATTCACCATGACCTTCTCGTCTCCGTTGGCGGCTACGATGCCCAGCTCGTAGAGCTGCAGGAACTCCGCGGGGTCTGTTGTGCCATCGTAGCGGGGCGGGAGGTTAGGCTTGAACTTGCCTGGCCATGTGACGCCGCACAGCTCGGGGGTGAAGGCGAGGTAACCCGCCGTGGCCACCGGCGCCCTTTGCTGGTGTTGGACTCGTTCTTGCGGGTCACCACGCACCGCCACTGGGAGCAGCGCGGGGTTTTGTCATGGAGGCGCTGGGGCGCGATCTTGGCGCGCCGGCGCTAAGAGCGTGCGAGCACCTTCTCGGGGACGTGGGATCTCTTGGCAGCTCCCTTCTTGATGCGCAGGTGCCAGACGTGGAGGGTCTCGCCCTAGGGCTGCGCGCCTTGGAGCCAAGGCACCTTCTTGGGGAGGAGGCGGAGGAGGCGCCTCCTGATCCTCGCCCCCTACACGGGACGGAGGGCGAGGCAGCGAGAGGGACCGCAAGGGGGAGCCCCCTGCGGCACTGACGAGCTCGGTGCTGCGGGCGAGCCAGTCCTCGTAGAGGTCGTCGACGGGACGATAGTGCAGGAGCTCCCGCGCCAAGAGCAGTGAGGCGTGCGCATCCATGGGTGTGCGACGGGTGTGGCACGACGAGCCAGCTGGAGTCAGTGACATGGTGGCGGTGCGGCCATCCCACCGCACCGAGGGGTGCTAGGACGAGGCCTGCTGCTCGTTCCCCGCTGGGCCGGTGGCGGCGTTGGCGGCAGGCGACGGGGAATGACGAGGGGGGCCGTCGACGGGCGCTGTCTGGGCGACGCGAGCGGCGTGAGCAGCCCGGCACTCGGTGCGAGCCCGACGAGCGTCAGCCATGGACATGACAGAAGATCACACGCGAACAGCGGAAGGAAGACTCCGGCGCGACCCTACCTGGCGCGCCAAATGTCGGGTTTCGGGTTCTGGCAGACCCTTGAGGTTCAAACACTGGGGTGCGCACGGGGATCTCTCCCCTACCGATCTACGTCCGATCCTCTCGTGCGAACTAAGATGAAAATGATGAACAACACAAGAGACACGAGGTTTATACTGGTTCGGGCCACCGTTGTGGTGTAATACCCTACTCTAATGTGGGTGTGGTGGATTGCCTCTGGGGCTGATGATGGACAGTACAAAGGATGAACAGCCTCGCGAGAGGTGTTCTTGAGCTGGTGCGACGAACTGCTAGGGTGAGTTCAGTCGCCTCTTCCTCTCTCTCTGCTATGGTTCTACCAGATTTCTAGTCGTCCTCTCCTTCTGTGGTGGCTAGCTCTATTTATAGAGGCCCTGGGCCTCTCCCCAAATACTGAGCGGGAAGGGCGCCAACAATTGGCCATTTCGAAGGGGAACATCTAGTACAAGTTATCCAGACCAAAGGTGGTCTTCGGCTACCAAAAGCACTGGTGATGACGCCATCTTGGGCTTCACGTTGACCTCCGTCCTGCCGTCCGGCTGGTCTTGGTCTCGTTGCATCGGAATGGTAACCTTTGCCTGATGCCTTGGCCTATGCTTGCCCCTTTGCACCAAAGGGGAAACAAGGACACTGCGCAGGCCAGCGCCCGCCTGGTCTCGATCGTCATGGCTTGCGTCATGGGTTCCTCGCGAGGTACCCCTGCCTTGATCTCTCTGCCTCCTCGCGAGCCTGCCTGATGAGGCTGCCTCTGAGGAAGCTTCCTATCGTCCGCCCCGCGAGGCTTGGCCCCTCGCGAGGGTCTTGAGCTTGAGCTGATGAAGATGGGCCGCGCTGGGCCCCCGCTTGAGCCACGTCGCAGGCCGCAGACAGGCCAGTCTGGGGACCCCCGTTCCCAGAACGCCGACACGATGGACTAAAGAAATCCGTTACTCGTGGGTAAAGAGTACACCCTCTATAGAGATTATATCTATTCGAATAGCCGTGTCCATGGTTAAGGACTACAGTCTGGGATGGGTCAAGTGTCGGTCTTAGTGTCGGTCTTCGGAGGAAAAACTACCAAACTAGAACATGGATCGTGACCTGTGACTCGTGATGATTATGATTACTATTATTGTGGACTAACCATTTACATTATTTGAATTATTGAGTATCCCTGGGACGGTTCTACCTCCTGGATATTCACTATGATTAATCTTATACAAGCCCTTTATGTGGTGTCGCCGAGGTGCCCGACTGTGGCCTACTTGTTATTTAATTACTTTATAAGCCCTTTATGAGGTGTCGCCGAGACGCCCGACTGTGGCCTGCTTGTTATTTAATTACTTTATAAGCCCTTTATGTGGCATCGCTGAGACGCCCGACTGTGGCATGCTGGTTACTTATAAGCCTTTTATGAGGTGTCGCTCAGACGCCCGACTGAGGCATGCTTTATATTTTTATCCTTTCGAGGCGTCGCTTCCGACACCCGATCGGTGCATTCTATTTCTACTCTCTGATTGCATACTCATATTTGATATGAATATCCTTCTTGCGTGCATCATGGACGTTTATGTTGGGATTGACGTATGATCATAGAATATTTCAGAACACGATTATCATTTGTTATAGTATACCCGTGTTCATAATGTTTGTGAGTACATTCAAAAGTACTCACTGGCTTGTCCCTGGCTATTGTCTTGGCCAGATTTCTTGCGTGGAGAGGAGCCCTGCGATGACAGCCCCGGAACCTACGCAATGGTGATAGCAGCCTCGCGAAGATAGGAGTTATCCTGGTCAGCTGTTCTCATGGGAAATGGAGTCCCATAGACGCTGATGAACCACAAACCGCTTCCGCCATCAACCACTAGAAACCATTTGTTGTACTCATAGGCCAGAATGGTCTTGTACTACATATGTTGTACTTTGCTTGGAATTTCTGTATCAAGTTGGTGCCTCATCAGCTAATAGTAATCCTGCGGCTGGTGAGCACAAGGGCCATTTTCTAGAAATAACATCCCGAAAATCCGGTCCTGACAAACTTGGTGTCAGAGCCAGGCTGACCATTGGCTAATCCTATCTTAGCCAGGTCGATAAACCTAGGTTAACCAACCCACCAGACCTTAACCTAACCCCAGCCAAGCTTCTCGTGTAAGATAACCACACAGTGACCCGGACACCTTTTGGCCGTCGGTGCCCAACCAATCAGCCTAGCCTGTCGATCACACGCCAGTGACCGACACCTAAATTGTCTCTTTCGCAAGCGTGTGAAGGAAGACTCCGTCCCCTTTTCCTATAAAAAGGGCACGCTAGCCTCAACCCAGCGCAGCACAGCCTCTATCCCAAACCGAGCTATAATGCCTGGCCCCATTGTTCACAATGAGTTCACAATGAGACCACAGCAACCAACCTTGGAGGTTTTGTGACCGTGCTAGCAAACCTCACCCGCCGTGCCTTTGCATCAGAAGAGCCCCCAGAATATGTTGTGTACCAAGGGCCCATGAGCGGTGAGAGCCGTCAATTTTGAGCCACTGTGCACGTCTATGGTAGGGGTCTATCGCCAGAACGCCCCTACAGGATCACCGGAAGGACAACTTCCTTTGAGCCACAAGCCATCCAACTAGCTGCTCGAGAGGCCATAGTTCAACTCCGGCACTTGTCGCCCAGAGTTAACTGTCGCTATTCTACTACTACCCCAGACATGACAGGTATGGTAGGCCACCCCAGGTTGCCAACGGAGATCACGAGACAGATCCTGCATTGTTGCATCTGGTGAGCTATGTAAGTGCGCTAGAGGAACTGTTCGATCAAATCACCCTTGATCTGATCGCAGCTCGTGGAGAACTGGTTCGCCGAGCCCCGGCAAGAGGAGAAGATGAGCTTGACGCAGACAACCCAGTCGTGCTGTTCGGACAACCAATTGAGTCCTTGAGGTCTGCCCCAGCCATCGGCCAAAATGCGTTGGTATCCCCAAAAGTGCTTCGTCACCTTTTGGGAACACACTCCAACGGGATTGTGGCCAACAACCCCCGCGATGGTCACCACCGCTATCCCGACCCTGCAGCTCCTCAACCCCCTCTAGCTAACCCTGACGGTGAAACTCGTGGAGAGGCCTTGACGTCCGCAAGGCACGCCCGCTTAGATATGAACGAAGTAGACTGAGTCACTCGAGTAGTACCGAGTCTTAGTCTGTCCACGCCCTGTAATTGTGTGATCTTGTATCACCATTTTTAAATACTGTCTGCTTGTACGCCCCTATTTCAAATAGTAGCCATGCACAAGTATGTGTGGCATACGGTTGCATTTTAACTCCGGGCGTAGCTTCCAAAAACCACTCTGACGACACCCACATTAGTACGTCACTTTTGTAAGATATGTGTATCTGTGGCATTGACCCCGACCCCATAGAGCAGAACCGACAAAATAGTTGCCCCTCACCCCGATTAATGACCTAGCCCAGCTGCTATATAACAGGCCACCTCGTGACCTTGCCAAGTACCCCTCACCTTGTGCACAACTCTCGCAGCCATTTCTTTGCCATGCCAAGCCCTAGTATTTATCTGAGAACCCCTGATGCAGCCCCAGGTAGTTTTGTTAAAATATTGTGGGACTTTACCAACAGTACCATGAGTTCTGTCCATCCACCCTAGTACGAGTTGCTCAAATCGAGGATCACCCCATCCACCTTGAAATATTGGGCAGAGGTACACATCCCTCCCGCAAACCCAAACCAAGACCCAACGGAAGTCACCTTCGTGGGAAAATGTATGCCGACTCCACAAATGGCCATAGAAGCTGTTGCATATGAAGCACTTGCTCGCCTTCGATTCGCGGTACCCTATGCTAGCGATCGAGGGTATTATTACTTCTCGAGTCATGCAGCACCCGGAGAAGTAACATCCTTTCCCGATGGACGAATTGAGAGAGACCCAGTATTGGCCAACCTTGCCCAGTATGTCATCGCTCAAGAGCGTCTGACCCAGTGAGTAATGGGTTATCTCCAGAGCCTCGCTGATCTAAATCCTCAGTTCGCCATCGGCAGGTCACTGAGGCCCGACCAGGAGAGACGCATTCATCGACTAGTCAACCCGTTTCCCCCGATAGAAGAAGAATGTGCCCCAGTACCAGAGACGTTTTCTCAGGACCCTGTCTATTTGTTGTTTTCATTGTAGGCGTCACTGCTATGTTTATTGCCCCGACATTTATTTATGTGTTGCAACATATGCGTTGTACCCTAAGTTTGTGCTACGAATAAATTTTTGGGTTTCAGCTAATGGGAGTATTATTTTTAAAACAGCTCCTAGCAAATCTCGAGGACGAGATTTTTCTTAAGGGGGGTAGTGTTCTAACACCCCAAAATTTTGACCTTGATTTATTAATTAAAATTTTGCCAGGAAATTAAATTTTTATTTTCTGGGCTTATCTTTTAAATTTCAGACCACTCTGTCCCTCTAAATTCTGGAGTTTTTCCTTCTGGGTGGAAACCTTTCAAAAATATTGTTGGACTTGTTTATCTTCCCACGACCATTTCTTTCTATCAGTGGTATTGTTTCTGAAATTAATTTTCCTTGAACTTTATTTCTTTTAAAAAATGGTTTTTGATAAGTTTTAGAGCCTCTTTTGCACTGCAACCCTTTGATAAGTTTGTTTAAAATTCCAACCAAAATTTGGGGATGTCATGTGATGTTTTTAAATCACTTTTATGCAAAAATATATTTTTGTCATTGGAGATTTTGAGCTCTACCCCATGTTTTCAAAACTGGTCCAATTGGTAATTTTGCACTACAACCTATATAAATATTTCTTTAAAAAAATTACTAAGTATTTGGAGATGTCAGTAGATGCATATAATTCAACTTGATGCAAAAACCCTTTGATGTTCCTTGAAAAATTTGAGTGAATCAACCTCATCTTCATTCTGGTCCAGCCTGGTGATTTGTACTGCAACCATATTTTAACTTGCCCTTTTACCCATTATTCTTTTTCCTACTTATAGACCACCCTGAAAAACCCTTAAGTCTAGGAGATTGGACCCATTGGAGGATTTTAAGTACAGGCAATGATGCCCTTTTCTTTTTGTCCAGAATTGGTTTTCTCAAAAACTTGCACTAAAAGTTTTTGGTCTTTACCAACTAACCTTGCCATCATCACCTACTCCTAAAGAGACACTGATCTAGAGATTTTGGCCACCCCAAGAGTTGCCTAGATGCCCTTGGCATTCTGTCAAACGCCTTGAGTGCATGGACAGTTCTGACATGATTTTAATTTTGCACTGTGACCTTGCCCCCCTGGACAAACTAGCATGTCCACTAAGCTCCTAGATGACTCTAACCTAGACCTATTAAACCCCAACCTCATCCAAGACCTCTAGCATGCTTTGGCATTGCGTCGAGCACCTGGCGTGCGTGCGCCCGAGTCGCCGCATCTGGCCCCTGGCCTTTGCTCACCTGCAGAGCCACGCCCGCCTTCATCCACTCATCAGAGCCATCCAGGCCACCCTTGGAGCCCCGCAGCGCCGCTGTCAGGTCGGCCATGGCGGCTAGCGGACAGCCACAGCAGGCCACTGCCATGGACGGCGCCGCCCGAGCCACAGCCGCGCGCCAGCTGCCACTGGAACAGCCCAAGCTCATCCACGAGCTCGTCTACTAGCGCCCGTCGCCGCCACGACGCCCTTCAAGCTACAGCGAGGCGGTTCGCCGATCTTATCTCCGACCGCCACGGAACCGACCTAGTCATGCTTTAAATGGAGACCCACGAGCTCATCCAAAACCCCAGGCGACCTCAAGCCATTCCTCTAAAGCCCCCACGACCAGCAATCGATGCCGGGAAGCCTTGTTCCTCATCTCCCGCCAGTTCGGCCGCCGCCACACTCTGGTGCCGTGCGTCGCGAATAGAGCCTCTCCGGTCCATCCAGTGCCACCGTTCTCCTCCCCTCGACCGTGCGGAGCCGCCCAGCCTCTCAGCTTTGACCGGGAGCCACCGCAGCCCAAACCCCCAATCCCTCCCGAAGCCACCTCCGCCGCGAAGATCGCCGCCGGTGACCCCCTCCACCCCCACCAACCTAGCGACCACCGGGAGGACCGCCCTGGACTGGCAGATCCATCCCCGCCCTTAGAACCCCGCGGGGAGCCGCTGTTCGTCGACGACGATCGCCGAAGCCCGCCTTGGCTCGGCCAGAGAGAAGACAGAGGCGCAGGCGACTGGTCAAACCTGACCAGTGGGACCAAGGGACCCACTGTCAGTGACCCCGAGCCGGCCCGCGCTGGTTTAAGTGGAGGCGTACTCCTCCAAATACGCCTTCGCTAGAGGAAAGCGTAAGCTCCCCGAAACATTTTCTTTTTCTGATTTTTATTAAAACAGAATATTGACTGGCTATAACTTTTTAAATATAAGTCCAATTGACTTGATTCTTTTTCTGTTGTTTCTCAAATTTGGTCTAGTTTATTTTCATAATTATTTGAAAATTTTCCAAACAACTTTTTTGTACAGTTTTTAAACTATGTGGTGATTCAAATTTTCTTAAAATAGGATTTTGAAGAAGAAGGCAACCTTCAATAAAGTGCACCCCATTTGCATACTCTTGAAGGCAAGCATTCTGAACCCTGGCATAATATTGTCGTGTGTTGTTTGATATGGTTACAACACCACCTTGACATGGAGCATTCGTTATTTTATGTGATGATATGATCATACGCATGAGTGCATAATGAAAGTCCTTGCTGTTGGAAATGGATATGCTTGTGATAGTAATCACCCTTGTATACCTTTCTTGCCTACCGTGAGGAAGCTGGGAAAGTCTCTGTCTTGGGTAGACACGAGCTTGTCTCCGGTCTTCGTCGAGACGGTTGTGTCCGGTATGGCATAGTGAGGCATGATGAGTGGTGATTTTGTTTGTTGGTTGAAACATATTTGTTATGCTAACCATGAAGGGAATACCTAAACCTCCTGAGTCGACCATAGATCGAGTCTTGTTCTAGTAACCCCATACTTGTTTAGTACTACCATTGGTCCCTGCCACAGGTAGGGTACAGTTCAGTAAATTGTCAACCCCTTCCTAGCACACACCGTACAGAGAGGCCATGGTGGAAGATACCGGAAGGCCTCCGGTAGGCATGCCACCTGGTCCGGGGGCATGGGTGTTTTCGGTTGGAGCCGATGGGGTAGCTCTCGTAGTTTGTGTGCGGTATAAATTTTGTGATCCCATGCTAATCGAGGTTGTAGCCTCCCCACTTAGAGTTTTGCTTAACGGGTGTCGTGGGTGATTCCAGACACCGGTAAGTTAGGCTGGTGTGTGCGGTCGGGTGTGTTTTCAATCAAAAGACTGTAGACGAAATTAGTCCCGATGGACTAAAGAAATCTGTTACTCGTGGGTAAAGAGTACACCCTCTGCAGAGATTATATCTATTCGAATAGCCGTGTCCATGGTTAAGGACTACAGTTTGGGATGGGCCAAGTGTCGGTCTTCGGAGGAAAAACTACCAAACCAGAACATGGATCGTGACCTGTGACTCGTGATGATTATGATTACTATTATTGTGGACTAACCATTGTCATTCTGGTCGTGAACGTGTACGTACATATATACTGGTCGATGTAGAGGCGTGCACATGTCATAGTAGACGCGGCCAGGGTGCAAGAAAGAAAATACGGCCACGTATGTGTACATACGGGCAGGGTCTCAAACGCCTACTCGCGCATACGTACGGCCAGGGCTCGTGTACATGGCTGGGTCGGAACAGAGAAACAGTGTCATCGTCGTGTTCATGGGGAGGCAACGGAATGCGTCATGTTCATGGGGAGGCAACGGAATGCGTCGTGTTCATCGGGAGGGCTTGGACGGAACAGGCGATGGAAACGAGGCCTGGCGTACCGCACAACGGGGGAAACGGCCTTGTGTTCGACCGGCCACGTTCAAAATGGGATCCTGTTCATCGGGAGGGGTCTGGCATACCGCAAAACGGAGGAAACGGACCTCCTACGGTCGAAACAGGGGTCCTGTTCATCGGGAGGGGTGTGGCGTACCACAAAATTGACGAAACGGACCTCCTATGGTCGAAACGGGGGTCCTGTTCATCGGGAGGGGTGTGGCGTACCGCAAAACGAAGGAAACGGACTTGTGTTGGAGCGCTATGGTCGAAACGGGGGTCCTGTTTACCGGGAGGGGTGTGGCGTACCCTAAAACAGGACTCCACAGGATACTGTTCATCTCCACCGTCGACCCCCTCTAGCCTCCACAAGCTACTGTTCATCCACCGTCGACATCCTCCAGCCTCCACCTGTGACTGTTCATCCACGGGCTCCTGTTCATCCAGCCTCCACCGTGCGCTATTCCACCGGCTACTGTTCAACCAGCCCTCTCCACGGGCTCCTGTTCAACCACCCCTCCACGGGCTACTGTTCATCCTGCCCTCAACTGTCTACTATTCATCCTTCCCTCGACGGGGTGGTCCTGTTCATCCAGCCCTCCACGGGGTCCTGTTCATCCAGCCCCAACCGGCTCGATCGATCGGGGTCCTGTTCATCCAGAGGCAACACCACGGGGTCCTGTTCATCCACCCCCACTGGGAACTGTTCATCCAACCCCCCCCCCCCGCAACGCTCACTGTTCATCCAGAGGCAGCATCTATCGTCTTCAGTTAGCAGCAGTAGCGAAGGAATCGCTCGATCGGGTTCAGTTAACAGCCATCGATCGATCGCTCGTGTTCAGTAACGCGTAGCCTACAGTGCAATCGCTCGGGTTCAGTTAGAGCCCAACGCCTCGCTCGGGTTCAGTTAGAGCCAACGCCTCGCACACACGCGCATACGTGTACGAGAGAAACGCGCATCGCTCGGCCCCCGACCTCCCACCGTAACCGGGAACTCCCCAAAATTTTCCTCGCCCTCGCTTATACCATAGTTTTTTCCGTCATGGACGGCCCAAAGAATGTCATCAGCTGCCTCTCCGGCCCGCCCAGGACGAAAAGCCCATTTTCTGTCATGATTTTTTTGTCATAGAAGTAGGAGCCCACAACATCTATGATGATACCGGGTTTTGTCACAATTATCGTCATAGAAGTGTCATATGTATGACAGAAAAAAATTTCGTTCGGCCCAAAATGTCACGGATGTGTCTTTTTTGTAGTGAAAGCAAATCACCACTTAGGTACTTGTCGGCGTTCTGGGAACGGGGGTCCCAAGACTTGCCTTCCTGCGGCCCGCGGCGTGGCGGGGCCCGCGGGCCGTATGTCCCATCTTCATCAACAAAGCATCCAAGACCCTCACGAGGGTCCAAGCCTAGCGAGGCAGACGACGCAAGACCTCCTCTGGAGCGGCCTGGTCAGGAAGGCTCGCGAGGAGCGGAGATATCAAGGCGAGGCAAACCTCACGAGGCTCTCGTGATGTGAGCCATGACGATCGACACCAGGCGGGCGCCAGGCGGGCGCCAGCGCGCGCAGCGTCCTTGTTTCCCCTTTGGTGCAAAGGGGGCAAGGGCAGCCGCGGAGTACCGAGGCCTCGGGCAAAGGATACCATTTCGGTGCAACAAGACCAAGTCCATGGACTGCAAGACGGAGGTAATCGTGGATCCCAAGACGGCATCACCACTAGAGCTTTGTGCAGGCGAAGACCGCTTTTGTCATGATAGCTTGTACTAGCTGTCCCCCTTCAAATTAGCCCACCATTGTTGGCTCCCTTCCCGCTCGATATTTGGGAAGAGGACCAGGGCCTCTATAAATAGGACTAGCCACCACCATAGTAGGGGAGATGAGACCCAGAGAGAGACACAAGTCCAAAAGCACAAGAACACCTCAACCTCAGGAGAATATTCTTCCCCTTGTATTGCTAATCATCAGCCCAAGAGGCAATCCACCACCACCACACTGGAGTAGGGTATTACACCACAACGGTGGCCTGAACTAGTATAAACCCCATGCCCTTCTGTGTTGTGAATCCGTCGAGTTCGTCCGCAAGATCCTAGCGAGATAGAGCATAGATCGGTAGGAGGGAAAGACTTTGCGTGCACCCCAATGTTCAAACTTTAAGGGTTAGCCGGAGCCCCACATCCGACATTTGGCGCGCCAGGTAGGGGTGCGCAGTAGCTTCCTTTCCATCAATCTGTCGCTCTGTCGCTCCGTCATCTCCATGTCGGACGCTCGCCATGCTCGAGCTAAGCGTTGGGCTGCCCTCGCCGCCCGCGTCGCTTAGACCGCTCCCGTCGGCGGGCCACCTCTTCGTTCTCCGTCCCCCGCCGTCAACGCTGCCACCAGCCTGGTGGGGAAAGAGCAGCAGGCATCCTCGCAGCATCCTTCGGTGCGGCAGGACGGCCACACCGCTACTCCGTCACTCACCCCTGCTGGTTCTTCGTCCCACATGCACCGCGCCCCCATGGAGGCGCGGGCCGCGCTCATCGCGGTGAACGAGCTCTTGCATTACCGTCCCGTCGACGACCTCTACGAGGAGTGGCTCGACCGCGTCGCCGAGCTCGTCCGTGCCGCAGGGGGCTCTCCAACGCTGTCCCACTCTTTGCCTCCCCCTCAACCAGCCGCGGGCAACGGGGCTCATGGCATGCCTCCACCGCCTCGACCCCAAGACGGTGCCTTCGCACCAAGGCGCGCGCCTCCGCGGTGTGATCCACCGTGCCCGGCGCCCGCGCGTGAAGAAAGAAGCTCCTAAGAAATCCCGCGGCCGCGAGAATCTGCACCAGCGCTCCCCGTGCCACCCCGTCAAGACCGTGTACCGCCTGCAGCGGTGCAGCGTGGACCTCATCAAGACCTAGCTCGACCTCCAAAGCGGGCCCCGGCAACCACGGCCGGCTGCCGCGCCTTCACCCCTGAGCTGCGTAGCGTTGCCTGGCCAGGCAAGTTCAAGCCAGATCTGCCTCCTCGATACGACGGCACCACCGACCCCGTGGAGTTCCTGCAGCTCTATGAGTTGAGCATCGAAGCGGCAAACGGCGATGAAAAAGTCATGGCGAACTGGTTTCCCATGGCTCTCAAGGATGGGGCCCGCTCCTGGCTCCTGAACCTGCAGCACGGCTCGATCTCCTCCTGGGACGAGATGCGCGACCGCTTCGTTGCCAACTTCCAGGGCACTCGCGACCGCCCACTGGCCGCGGGAGATCTACACCGCATCAAGCAATAGCCAGGAGAGACCAGAAGTACATCCAGCGCTTCAACAACACCCGCCTCAAGATTCCCAAGGTCACGGACGAAGCCATCATCTCCGCGTTCTCAGATGGCATCCGTGACGTCAAGATGAAGGAAGAGTCGGCTATCCACGAGGAGCTTAGCACATCTCAGGAGCTGTTCAACCTGGCGACCAAGTGCGCAAGAGCTGAGGAGGGGCACCTCTCTCTCCTTGAGCTGCTAGCTGCAAGAGTGGAGGAGAAGAAGGCCAAGGCTAAGGACATGAAGCGCAAATAGGCAGTGGTGCTCGCAGCGGAGCCCGACACCAAGCGAGGTAGAGATCAGCCCGAGTCATCCAAGAATGGTCGTCCGTTCGGCGCCTTCCACAACCTGAACACCCACAACACCAGCGACTGCCAAGAGCTCAAAGCCATACTGCAAGGACTCTTCGGCCGACGCCCCGAGCGTAATGGCCGGGGCTACGGCCGCGGAGGAGGACGGGGACGCGGACGCTGGGACGACCGTGGCCCGCGCCAGGAGTGGCGTGACCGGCCTCGTGAGGACCGCTGGCAGGACCAACCTCGCGAGGGCGCCTGGAGGGACCCGCCTCGTGAGGATCGCCCCCAGGGCAATGCCTGTCTTCCCCCGTTGCCGCCACCGAGAAGGAACAACGACCACCAGAAGGACGAGGGGGCTAGGGGCTTCCAGGAGCCGCGTGCTGTTGCTTGCATCTTGGGCGGTGCTCAGGCCACAGCCTCTCAGTGCATCTTCAAACAGTTCGCTCGCGAGGTGAACGTGGCGCTCCCTAAGCTCAAGGCCACGCGCCCGCTCAGGTGGTCCCAATGCGCCATCACCTTCAACTGGGCCGACCAGATCAAGTGTGCAGGCACCGCTGGCACACTCCCTATGTTGTGCTCCCTAGTTATCAGCAATGTGCAAGTCACCAAGACTCTCGTCGACGGCGGCGCAGGGCTGAATGGCCTATCTGTCGACACGTTCGACAACCTCCAAGTGCCCTATGAGCAGCTCCAGCCAACCAAGCCTTTCTCAGGAGTGACTGACAGTTCCACCACACCGATAGGGCAAGTCCGCCTGCCTGTCACCTTCGGGGAGTGCAAGAACTACCGCACCGAGCTCATCGACTTCGACGTCGTGCACATCCGCCTGCCGTACAATGCCATCCTCGGGTATCTAGCCCTAGCCAGGTTCATGGCAGTCACTCACCACGGCTACAACGTTCTCAAGATGCTAGGAAGTTGGGGAATCATCACGGTCCCATGTAAAGAAAGGGATGCGGTGTGCTCCCTTGAGCGTGCCTTCCAAGCCACAGCAATCGACAACCTTGAAAGCAGAAGTGAAGGCCCTCCGGAGACCATCCCCAAGAATAAGCTGCCGCGCCGCGCAGGACCCCAAGAAGATGGCGTCGCGTCAGGAGCCTCGTCAGGGTCAACGCCCGCTCCAGGGGCGCCTCCCTCCACCGCATAGGAAAGCGCTCCCAGCGCCCTCCTCAGGTAGGACTCAGGGGCTCCCTCCTGAAGAGCCTCAGACCTTGCCAACCTCACGAGGGAGGCGCTTGGGCACCACTTGGAAGCGTTCTTCACGGAACACTTTCCTCAGGAGAGAACAGGGCAAGGAGTGCCCACCACCTAGGAGTTCATCACCAAGACCACCCAAGATCTACAAGATGCGAGAGCCATGCGCGGCGACAGCAACTCACCGAGCGCGGCTCACCATCCAGGCGAGGGTGCTGAACTGTGCGTCTACATCAACATCCCAGGTCTCAACAGGGCCGCATCTCAGGAACGCTTCTGGCCATCACGTGTGGGCCGCTGTGAGGGTCCACCACACAGCTACGTTCACATGCCCTTCGGCTTGCCGAGCGTGGCATCGGCTTACCAACGCAACCTGCGGAGTGTACTGGCGGCTTAGGAGGCCAGGTACCACGCCGTCCTGGAGGAGATGGCGACGGTCTTCAGGGAACCTCCTGAGCCCCCAGAGCCTCCCGAGGCTCAGGGTCCCGGTGGCTCATGAGGAGCCGTTCCTTCAACGCATGGCTTCAGCTGCACCAACTCTACTTCGTCTACAGAACCAGGTGACATCTTCCAACTTCATTTAAGCTGGGCGCACCCCTCGGGCTGCATTATTCCTAGGCCACATGGGTTCGTACCTGTGGCATGTATCCCTTTTCCTTATGTCTTAGCTTACCTCGTTGGGGGCGCCCCTCGGGCTGCATCATCCCCACACCGCCTGGGCCAGACCCAATGGCATGTATCTTCCTGCATTTATCCAAGTCGATCTGCTCTTCATGCTTAACCTGCCAACTGCTGTCACCTGCTCGATCACCACCCACCACGGGTCCGTTTGCCCAATGCAATTCGCTTGCACGTTAAAAGGGGGGCTCCTGAGCATCACGACTCAGGAGCTCTTACTGGCTCTCCAGCCCTCACCCCTGGCCTTGACCACGGCATCGTGACCTGGCATACCAGTGGCGGCTGAGCTCGCTCGAGGGACGGGACCCGAGGATGCAGAGTGCTTGCATCTAACCGCCTTGCAGGGACATACAATCACCAAGACTCAAGACCAATGTAACACCCCAAAATTTTGACATTGATTTATTAATTAAAATTTTGCCAGGAAATTAAATTTTTATTTTCTGGGCTTATCTTTTAAATTTCAGACCACTCTGTCCCTCTGAATTCTTGAGTTTTTCCTTTTGGGTGGAAACCTTTCAAAAATATTGTTGGACTTGTTTATCTTCCCAAGACCATTTCTTTCTATCAGTGGAATTGTTTCTGAAATTAATTTTCCTTGAACTTTATTTCTTTTAAAAAAATGGTTTTTCATAAGTTTTAGAGCCTCTTTTGCACTGCAACCCTTTGATAAGTTTATTTAAAATTCCAACCAAAATTTGGGGATGTCATGTGATGTTTTTAAATCACTTTTATGCAAAAATATATTTTTGTCATTGGAGATTTTGAGCTCTACCCCATGTTTTCAAAACTGGTCAAATTGGTAATTTTGCACTACAACCTATTTAAATATTTCTTTAAAAAATTTACTAAGTATTTGGAGATGTCAGTAGATGCATATAATTCAACTTGATGCAAAAACCCTTTGATGTTCTTTGAAAAATTTGAGTGAATCAACCTCATCTTCATTCTGGTCCAGCCTGGTGATTTGTACTGCAACCATATTTTAACTTGCCCTTTTACCCATGATTCTTTTTCCTACTTATAGACCACCCTGAAAAACCCTTAAGTCCTGGAGATTGGACCCATTGGAGGATTTTAAGTACAGGCAATGATGCCCTTTTCTTTCTGTCCGGAATTGGTTTTCTCAAAAACTTGCACTAACAAGTTTCTGGACTTGACCAACTAACCTTGCCACCATCACCTACTCATAAAGAGACACTGATCTGGAGATTTTGGCCACCCCAAGAGTTGCCTAGATGCCCTTGGCATTCTGTCAAACGCCTTGAGTGCATGGACAGTTTTGACGTGATTTTAATTTTGCACGGTGACCTTGCCCCCCTGGACAAACTAGCATGTCCACTAAGCTCCTAGATGACTATAACCTAGACCTGTTAAACCCCAGCCTAATCCAAGACCTCTAGCACGCTCTGGCATTGCGTCGAGCACCTGGCGTGCATGCGCTGAACGCGCCCAGAGCGCGCGTTTTGCACGTGCGTGCGCCCGAGTCACCGCATATGGCCCCTGGCCTTTGCTCACCTGCAAAGCCACGCCCGCCTTCATCCACTCATCAGAGCCATCCAGGCCACCCCTGGAGCCCCGCAGCACTGCCATCAGGTCGGCCATGGCGGCTAGCGGACGGCCACAGTAGGCCACGGCCATGGATGGTGCCGCCCAAGCCACAGCCGCGCGCCAGCTGCCCCTGGAACAGCCCAAGCTCATCCACGAGCTCGTCCACTAGCACCCGCGCCGCCACGATGCCATGCAAGCTACAACAAGGCGGTTCGCCGATCTTATCTCCGGCCGCCGCGGAACCGACCTAGTCGCGCTTTAAATGGAGACCCCCGAGCTCATCCAAAACCCCACGCGACCTCAAGCCATTCCTCTAAAGCCCCCACGGCCAGCAATCGATGGTGGGAAGCCTTCTTCCTTGTCTCCAGCCAGTTCGGCCACCGCCACACTACGGTGCCGTGCGTCGCGAACAGAGCCTCTCTGGTCCATCCAGTGCCACCGTTCTCCTCCCCTCGACCATGCGGAGCCGCCCAGCCTCTCAGCTTCGACCGGGAGTCACCGCAGCCCAAGCCCCCAATCCCTCCCGAAGCCACCTCCGCCGCGAAGCTCACCGCCGGTGCCCCCCTCCACCCTCACCAACCTAGTGACCACCGGGAGGACTGCCCTGGACTGGCAGATCCATCCCCGCCCTCAGAACCCCGCGGGGAGCCGCCGTTCATCGACGATGATCGCCGGAGCCCGCCTCGGCTCGGCCAGAGAGAAGACAGAGGCGTGGGCGACTGGTCAAACCTGACTAGTGGGCCCAAGGGACCCACTGTCAGTGACCCCGAGCCAGCCCGCGCTGGTTTAAGTGGAGGCGTACTCCTCCAAATACGCCTTCGCTAGAGGAAAGCGTAAGCTCCCCGAAACATTTTCTTTTTCTGATTTTTATTAAAACAGAATATTGACTGGCTATAACTTTTTAAATATAAGTCCAATTGACTTGATTCTTTTTCTGTTGTTTCTCAAATTTGGTCTAGTTTATTTTCATAATTATTTGAAAATTTTCCAAACAACTTTTTTGTACAGTTTTTAAACTATGTGGTGATTCAAATTTTCTTAAAATAGGATTTTGAAGAAGAAGGCAACCTTCAATAAAGTGCACCCCATTTGCATACTCTTGAAGGCAAGCATTCTGAACCCTGGCATAATATTGTCGTGTGTTGTTTGATATGGTTACAACACCACCTTGACATGGAGCATTCGTTATTTTATGTGATGATATGATCATACGCATGAGTGCATAATGAAAGTCCTTGCTGTTGGAAATGGATATGCTTGTGATAGTAATCACCCTTGTATACCTTTCTTGCCTACCGTGAGGAAGCTGGGAAAGTCTCTGTCTTGGGTAGACACGAGCTTGTCTCCGGTCTTCGTCGAGACGGTTGTGTCCGGTATGGCATAGTGAGGCATGATGAGTGGTGATTTTGTTTGTTGGTTGAAACATATTTGTTATGCTAACCATGAAGGGAATACCTAAACCTCCTGAGTCGACCATAGATCGAGTCTTGTTCTAGTAACCCCATACTTGTTTAGTACTACCATTGGTCCCTGCCACAGGTAGGGTACAGTTCAGTAAATTGTCAACCCCTTCCTAGCACACACCGTACAGAGAGGCCATGGTGGAAGATACCGGAAGGCCTCCGGTAGGCATGCCACCTGGTCCGGGGGCATGGGTGTTTTCGGTTGGAGCCGAAGAGGTAGCTCTCGTAGTTTGCGTGCGGTATAAATTTTGTGATCCCATGCTAATAGAGGTTGTAGCCTCCCCACTTAGAGTTTTGCTTAACGGGTGTCGTGGGTGATTCCAGACACCGGTAAGTTAGGCTGGTGTGTGCGGTCGGGTGTGTTTCAATCAAAAGACTGTAGACGAAATTAGTCCCGATGGACTAAAGAAATCTATTACTCGTGGGTAAAGAGTACACCCTCTGCAGAGATTATATCTATTCGAATAGTCGTGTCCATGGTTAAGGACTACAGTTTGGGATGGGCCAAGTGTCGATCTTCAGAGGAAAAATTACCAAACCAGAACATGGATTGTGACCTGTGACTCGTGATGATTATGATTACTATTATTGTGGACTAACCATTTACATTATTTGAATTATTGAGTATCCCTGGGACGGTTCTACCTCCTGGATATCCACTGTGATTATTCTTATACAAGCCCTTTATGTGGTGTCGCACAGACGCCCGACTGTGGCATGCTTGTTATTTACCTTAAAAGCCCTTTATGTGGTGTCGCCGAGACGCCCGACTGTGGCATGCTTGTTATTTAATTACTTTATAAGCCCTTTATGAGGTATCGCCGAGACGCCCGACTGTGGCTTGCTCGTTATTTAATTACTTTATAAGCCCTTCATGTGGCATCGCTGAGACGCCCGACTGTGGCATGCTGGTTACTTATAAGCCCTTTATGAGGTGTTGCTAAGACGCCCGACTGAGGCATGCTTTATATTGTTATCCTTTCGAGGCATCGCTTCAGACACCCGATCGGTGCATTCTATTTCTAATCTCTGATTGCATACTCATATTTGATATGAATATCCTGCTTGCGTGCATCATGGACGTTTATGTTGGGATTGCCGTATGATCATAGAGTATTTCAGAACACAATTATCATCTGTTATATTATACCCGTGTTCATAATGTTTGCGAGTACATTCAAAAGTACTCACTGGCTTGTCCCTTGCTATTGTTTTGGCCAGATTTCTTGCGTGGAGAGGAGCCCTACGATGACAGCCCCGGAACCTACGCAATGGTGATAGCAGCCTCGCGAAGATAGGAGTTATCCTGGTCAGCTGTTCCCGTGGGAAATGGAGTCCCATAGACACTGATGAACCACAAACCGCTTCCGCCATCAACCACTAGAAACCATTTGTTGTACTCATAGGCCAGAACGGTCTTGTACTACATATGTTGTACTTTGCTTGGAATTTCTGTATCAAGTTGGTGCCTCATCAGCTAACAATAATCCTGGGGCTGGTGAGCACAAGGGCCATTTTCTGGAAATGACATCCCGAAAATCTGGTCCTGACAACCAGGCGCATCCTGCCTTGAGGTAGGGCCTTGTGAGTCTCGCGCTGGCTCACGAGTGCCCAGATACACCTCGCAGCCCTGTCGTGCAAGCCACGTGTCAGGGCGGGGTTGTACACGCCCCGGGGGCTCCTCCCGGAGGGGGGCCCCCATCCCACACCCAAGTGGAAGCTCCATGCTCCGTACTGGCTATCGACACTACCGAGGAGCGGCTATGCCCGTGCACAAGCGGAAGCACTATGCTCCGCGCTGGTGATAAACAACTGAGGGCGACCCCACGGTCATACCAACCTCAGGGAGCCCAGAGCTCAGCACCCAGCCTCACCATGATGCCTACCCTCGGGAGAGTCGCGCGAGGGGGCTGGGCACGGGGGCTGCGCTCGGGTCACGCCCAAGCGCACACCAACCAACAAGGTCCCCGAGACCTGGGCGTCGCGCATCCCTCCCGAGGCCTCGGTGAGGGCAAGTATGGAAATTGTTTGAATGTCAAGGGGGACTCCTAAGCATCGCGACTCAGGAGACTAACTGGTCACGTAGCCCCTCACTCCTTGGTCTGTCCTGGTCTCCGGTCGGCCCAATGGCAGTTGAGGTATGCGCGGGGCCATGCTCTGCCGACGTAGAACATTAATCTATCCTCACAAACTCTCCCTATATGTTGTTCGCACATCAAGGGGGACTCCTGAGCATCGCGACTCAGGATCCTAACTAGTCACGTAGCCCCTCACTCCTTGGACCGTCCTGGTCTCCGGTCGGCCCAATGGCGGTTGAGGTATGCGCGGGGTCGGGCTCTGCCGACGCAGAACAAATCAAATAGGAAGGAAAACGTAGAATCTCAAAGAAAATATTACAAGCATACTGTTCTCACAATACCAAATGCAAAGTCTAAATGCCTCCACGAGGCCTGATGTATGTCGCAAGAATGAAACGAGAAGAATAGCCGCAGGTCACCCCTGGATGTCGCCGTCGCCTGCGGAAGGGGCTCCCCTGTGGGCGACGATGTCCTCACCTTCACCACCAGCCGCAGGATCCGCGCCATCGCTAGACAGAGGATCGGAGACAAAGCCGCGGAACTTCCCCAGCAAAGCCTCCACTTGATCTTGAATAGCTGCGGCGGCGGCTTTGCAGAGATCTTCAGCCACAGGCTCCAGCAGCTCGTCAAGGCGGGCGTTGGGGTCGCGGAGGTGCAGATGGCTGAGGACGCGAGTCAGTGCGGCTGAAGACAAAACGTGAGCTTCTGCCTCCGCCATGGGACCGAGGCCCTCAACGACCTCCTCAAGTGCCTTCACTATGAGAGCAAGCAGCTGGGCGGGGCCGTCCTCGTCAGTATCCAATGGCTTCTCCAGGCCATGCTCATAGAGCGTCCTCAGCGCCTTGCGAGATCTCTTCTCGAGATCGGCAAAGGCCACACGGTCTTCGGCCAGGACTCATGCCTTGGCCTCAAGATCGGCCTCCCTCGCCCCCATCTTCTGCTCCAACTCTTCCAACTGGTTGCGCTCGGCAGCCTGCTTCTTCCCAGCTCTGCTAGCTCGGCATCACGGTTCTTGACGGCTTCCTCCTGGGCCTTCATCTCCTTCTCCTATGCTTGGCGGCGGCGTACCTCTTCAGCATGCTTGTCGCGCAGGCTCTGCAACTCGCCCTCCAGCACTTGGTAGCGGTAACGGGCGGCCTTGGCGTCTTTCAGCGCCGCCTCACGATCGGGTGCAGCGCCGGCGGCTTCTTGCTTCTCCCTCTCAGAAGCCATAACAGCATGGCCCAGCGCCGTGCATACCGCCAGGTCAGAATGAAGCCAGCCGGAGGCCAACTCCAGATGCCCAGCCACCAGGCATGGGTCTGCGCTCAAGAGATCCGCCTGCAGTTGGGTCATATCTGAAAGGGCACGCTCCAAGGCGGTAGCAGGAGCAGAAGGACCGGGAAGTGGAGATGCAACAGTAGGAGGAAGCGACATCATCACCAGGGCTTGGGAGACCGTAGGTTCCGGAACAGCTAGGACCTCATCAACCGCGCCAAGTACCGGCACCTCCGGAGCCAGCGGGGACATGGGGGATGACTCCACACGGTGATGCTCCTCTTGGCCCCGCGAGGATGACCGGACTGGGAAGACACGTGTGATGTTGCCTCCTGGCTCTGCGGAGGGAGGCACAGCCGCCGTACCCTCCCTCCTCTTCTTCGCTGAAGATGTCGGCCTGGTCAACCAAAGGCGAGCGTCAGGAAATAACAAGTACCAGCAGGGACAAAGCAAAGTTTGAGACACCTACCGGTCCACCGAGAGGTACTCCACCTTTTGCTTGTGAAGCTTGAGGCCCGACGACATCGGGGCCTGAGGGGCAGGCGTTGGGCCTCCTGTGGCGCCATGCAGTGCGGAGGCAGAACTGGATCTCGCCCCAGGAGGCGTTGGGGTGGAGGCGGCACCATGGTCCCGAGCGACGACCTATCCTTCGTCGGGACGGGGGGCTGCTCCTTCCCTCCTTGGTAGGCGTCAGCCTCGGCATCATCAGGAAGGGCACGGAGAATCTCGGCCTTGCTCGGAGAGGAGGTCTCCCCCACCTCTTCTGGGGTCTCCTCCGAGTCCACCTCCTCTTCCCCCTCTCCGTGGGACTCACCAGAAGACACCTCCACCAGTCTCTACGCCGTAGGAGCTCCCGAAAACAACAGTGGCACCAGCCCGCGCGCATCAAAAGTTGGCCTGGAGGCGACGAATTCCTCCCGGTCCCTGCGTTGAAACAGGGGAATGAAGGCGCTAGGCTGGTACTCCTGGTTGTCTCCGACTATGACACACAGGACGGCGTCTAGTTCGTCGTCAGGCAAGTCCCCCGCCTCAGGCGGGCCTTGTTTTCTCCTCCTTCAAGTTCCCAGAAGGGGCGCATGCTCTTGGAGTGGGGCAACCCGCAGCGTCAAGAACTCCCTCAGGAGCATCGCTCCCGTTATTTTGGCCGCCCTCGCATTGCCCGGCTTCAGGTCAGTCATCATCTGCCCCAACACTGACGATGCCATCTCGTCGACAAGCTCCGCCCTGGGCCACTCCTTGCCTTGCCGGGGTGCCTCCATCGGCAACACCAGGCGCGGATGGGCGAGCTTGGCGTCCACCATTATCCATTTGGATCGAATGTTGTCGGCCCTCTTCCCGGTGCTCGAGATCGAGTTGGCCTTGCCGGACGCAGCGAAGTTGGTGCATCCAAAGATGTGACCCTCGCTGACACGAAGGAAGAAGAAATGGCGCAGGAGCTCCATGGACGGCATCACTCCCAAGTACGCCTCACAGTAGTAGGCAAAGATGGACAGGAGGAGGACAGAGTTTGGATGGAGATGCAATGCTTGCAGCCCATAGTTGTCGAGGACTTCATACAAGAAATCAGAGAAGGGAGGAACCAACCGGACGGCAATGCTGCTCGAAAAGAAGGGAAAGAAGGTGCTCCCCTCAGGCTCCGGCTCGTCGAAGGAAGGCCGGAGCTCCGTCTTCCCCCACTTGTTGCTCTCTCCCGCCATCAGCAGGCGCACAGAGGCAAGGCTCTTCTCCGTGACAGTGGGCACCTCAAGAGCGGGCTCATACCAAGCCGGAGCCGACGAAGTCTTGACCTTGCACGGCGCCAAGGGCGGCAGATGCGGAGCAAGGCCGAAGCAGATCTGTAGGTAGCGGTGGCGAAGAGCAAGAAAGGGGATCTAGAGCGAGGCAAGGAAGAAGCAATGAAGGCAAGTGCCGCCCACGCCAGTCTTTTGTCAGGTCAAGCAGTTGCCAAGGCAGCATGGGAAGCGGAGACGCCCACGTCCAATCAACCGCCACGCGTCAACCAAGGCCGCCGGCTTTTGGGGGCCCTCGATGCTCCGAAGTTGACCATTGGCTTTGCCGCGAAGCCAAGCCCGCGCGCACCTTGGGCACGGGGGCTACTATTGGCGTTCTGGGAATGGGGGTCCCCAGACTTGCCTGCCTACGGCCCGCGGCGTGGCGGGGCCCGTAGGTCGTACGGCCCATCTTCATCAACAAAGCATCCAAGACCCTCGCGAGGCAGACGACGCAAGACCTCCTCTGGAGCGGCCTGGTCAGGTAGGCTCGCGAGGAGCGGAGATATCAAGGTGAGGCGAACCTCACGAGGCTCTCGTGACGTGAGCCATGACGATTGACACCAGGTGGGCGCCAGGCGGGTGCCAGCGCGCGCAGCGTCCTTGTTTCCCCTTTAGTGCAAAGGGGGCAAGCGCAGCCGCGGAGTATCGAGGCCTCAGGAAAAGGTTGCCATTTCGGTGCAACAAGACCAAGTCCATGGACTGCAAGATGGAGGTCATCGTGGAGCCCAAGACGGCGTCACCACCTGATCTTTGTGCAGGCGAAGACCGCTTTTGTCAGGATAGCTTGTACTAGCTGTCCCCCTTCAGATTAGCCCGCCATTGTTGGCTCCCTTCCCGCTCGATATTTGGGAATAGGACCAGGGCCTCTATAAATAGGACTAGCCACCACCATAGTAGGGGAGATGAGACCCAGAGAGAGACACAAGTCCGAAAGCACAAGAACACCTCAACCTCAGGAGGCTATTCTTCCCCTTGTATTGCTCATCATCAGCCCAAGAGGCAATCAACCACCACCACACTGGAGTAGGGTATTACACCACAATGGTGGCCCAAACTAGTATAAACACCATGTCTTTCTGTGTTTTGAGTTCGTCGAGTTCGTCCACAAGATCCTAGCGAGCTAGAGCGTAGATCGGTAGGAGGGAAAGACTTCGCGCGCACCATAGTGTTTGAACCTTAAGGGTTAGCCGGAGCCCCACATCCGACAGTACTGTTGTGAACTCAATATAAATTTATGTTGGTGTTAAATCTACTGTATTCCAACTTCTCCATGGTTCATACCCTCCGATACTACCCATAGATTCATCAAAATAGGCAAACAACACAATGAAAACAGAATCTGTCAAAAACAGAACAGTATGTAGTAATCTGGAAACTTCGTGTACTTCTGTAATTCCAAAAATTTCAAAAAATTAGGGCAACCTGGGAAATTTGTATATTAATACTGTGCAAAAAGAATCAGGATTTATCATACTTCTGTAAAAATTGAAAACTATTTTACTGGGTGCAAAAGTTTCTGTTTTTCAGCAAGATCAAATCAACTATCAGACCGTTCCAAAGGTCCTACTTGCCACTTTATTTAAACAAAAACTATAAAACATGATTAATACAGTAGCATAATCATGTGAACACACAAAAACAGTAGGGTTAAGTACTGGGTTGTCTCCCAACAAGCGCTATTGTTTAACGCCCCTAGCTAGGCATGATGATTTCAATGATGCTCGCATAAAAGATAAGAATTGAAACATAATAGGAGCATCATGAAGCATATGATTAGAACATTTAAGTCTAACCGACTTCCTATGCATATGGATTTTGTGAGCAAACAATTTATGGGAACAAGAATCAACTAGCATAGGAAGGCAAAAAAAGCATAACTTCAAGATTTTAAACACATAGAGAGGAAACTTGATATTATTGCTACTCCTACAAGCATATGGTCCTCCCTCATAATAATTTCCAGTAGCATCATGAATGAATTCAACAATATAACCATCACATAAAGCATTATTTTTATGATCCACAAGCATAGAAAATTTACTACTCTCCACATAAGCAAAATTATTCTCATTCATAGTAGTAGGAGCAAACTCAACAAAATAACTGTCATGGGAGGCATAATCCAATTGAAAATTAAGATCATGATAACATGTTTCATGGTTATCATTATTCTTTATAACATACATGTCATCACAATAATCATCATAGATAGAAACTTTGTTCTCATAATCAATTAGAACCTCTTCCAAAATAGTGGATTCATCACTAAATAAAGTCATGTCCTCTCCAAATCCACTTTCATAAATATTATGAGATTCAACACCCTCCAAAATAGCGGGATCATTACCTAGAGTTGACACTCTTCAAAACCCACTTTCATCAATATAATCATCATAAATAGGAGGCATGCTATCATCATAATAATTTTTCTCATCAAAACTTGGGGGACAAAAAATATCATCTTCATCAAACATAGCATCCCCAAGCTTGTGGCTTTGCATATTATTAGCATCATGGATATTCAAGAAATTCATACTAACAACATTGCAAGCATGCTCATCATACAAAGATTTAGTGCCAAAAATTTTAGTAACTTCTTTCTAACACTTGAGCACAATTTTCCTTTCCATCATTTTCACGAAAGACATTAAAAAGATGAAGCATCCGAGGCAACTTCAATTCAATTTTTTGTAGTTTTCTTTTATAGACTAAACTAGTGATAAAACAAGAAAGTAAAAGATGCAATTGCAAGATCTAAAGATATACCTTCAAGTACTCACCTCCCTAGCAACTGCGCCAGAAACGAGCTTGATGTCTACTATGCAACCTTCTTCTTGTAGACTCGTGTTGGGCCTCCAAGCGCAGAGTTTTGTAGGACAGTAGCAAATCTCCCTCAAGTGGATGACCTAAGGTTTATCAATCTGCAGGAGGCGTAGGAGGAAGATGGTCTCTCTCAAACAACCCTGCAACCGAATAACAAAGAGTCTCTTGTGTCCCCAACACACCCAATACAATGGTAAATTGTATAGGTGCACTAGTTCGGCGAAGAGATGGTGATACAAGTGTAATATGGATGGTAGAAATATATTTTTATAATCTGGATAAATAAAAAACAGCGAGGTAACAAGTGATAAAATTAAGCAAAAACAGTATTGCAATGCTTGGAAACAAGGCCTAGGGTTCATACTTTCACTAGTGCAAGTTCTCTCAACAATGATAACATATTTAGATCACATAATAATCCCTCAACATGTAACAAAGAGTCACTACAAAGTCCCTAACGCGGAGAACATAAGATGAAATTGCTTGTAGGGTAGGAAACCACCTCAAAGATATTCTTTTGGATCAATCCATTGAGCTATTCCTAGAAGTGTCACAAACAGACCTAGAGTTCGTAATAAAATAACACCATATGATACACATCAATCAACCCTAATGTCACCTAGATACTCCAATGTCACCACAAGTATCCGTGTGTCAATTATACGATATGCATCAAAAAACTTCAGATTCATAATATTCAATCCAACACAAAGAACCTCAAAGAGTGCCCCAAGATTTATACCGGAGAAACAAGGACGAAAACATGCATCAACCCCTGTGCATAGATTACCCCAATGTCACCTCGGGAATCCACGAGTTGAGTGCCAAAACATACATCAAGTGAATCAATAGAACACCCCATTGTCACCATAGGTATCCCACGCAAGACATACATCCATGTTCTCAAATCCATAATAGTATTCAATCCGATAATAGTGAAACCTCAAAGGTAAAACTCAATTCATCACAAGAAAGAAGAGGGGGAGAAACACCATATGATTCAACTATAGTAATAAAGCTCGCGGTACATCAAGATCTTGCCAATCAAGAACACGGGAGAGAGAGATCAAACACACAGCTAATGGTACATACCCTCAACCCCGAGGGTGAACTACTCCCTCCTCGTCATGGAGATCGCCGAGATGATGAAGATGGCCTTCGGTGATGGTTTCCTCCTCCTGCAGGGTGCCGGATCGGGCTCCCGATTAGTTTTTCATGGCTATAGAGGCTTGCAGTAGTGGAACTCCCTATCTAGGTTTCTTTGTGGGGGGTTTGGTATTTATAGGAATTTTTGGCGTCGGTCTCACGTCATGGGGGTCCATGAGGCAGCGGTAAGACAGGGGGGGTGCCCTAGGGGGGTGGGCGTGCCCTCCACCCTTTTCGTTGCCTCGGGACTCTTCTAGCCCAACTCTTGTGCTTCGAGGGTCTCTTTTGGTCCATCAAAAATCACCATAAATTTTCAGCCCATTCCGAGAACTTCTATTTCTGCACAAAAAACGACACCACGGTAGTTCTATTGAAAACAACGTCATCCCGGGTTAGTTATAATCAAATCATACCAAAATCATATAATATTGTTGTAAACATGGCATAAATACGTCATAAATTATAGATACGTTGGAAACGTATCACCGCCCTCCACCGTTTACACCCCTGGTCATATTTTCATAGTGCTTAGGCGAAGCCCTGCGGAGATCACTTCACCAACATCGTCACCTTGTCGTCATGCTGGCGGAACTCATCTACTACCTCGACGTCTTGCTGGATCAAGAAGGCAAGGGACGTCACCGAGCTGAATGTGTGCAAAACACGGAGGTGTCGTGCGTTCGGTACTTGGTTGGTTGACGTGAGAAGAAGTCCGACTACATCAACCGCATTATGAAACACTTTCGCTTACGATCTACGAGGGTATGTAGACACACTCTCCCCCTTGTTGCTATGCATCTCCACAGATAAATCGTTGCGTATATTTTC
Organism: Triticum aestivum; assembly: GCF_018294505.1. Classification (NCBI taxonomy): domain Eukaryota; kingdom Viridiplantae; phylum Streptophyta; class Magnoliopsida; order Poales; family Poaceae; genus Triticum; species Triticum aestivum. Next base: position 452,218,737 of record NC_057794.1, read on the forward strand.
TTAAAGGTTCGACCGATAAAGATCTTCGTGGTATTTGTAGGAACCAATATGGGAATCCAGGTCCCGCTATTGGTTATTTACCGAAGAAGCGTCTCGCTCATGTCTACATCATTCTTGAACCCATAGGGTCCGCATGCTTAACGTTCGTTGATGACATAGTACTATATGAGTTCTGTGAGTTGTTGACCGAATGTTGTTCGGGGTCCCAGATGAGATCAAGGACTTTATGAGGAGCTCTGGAATGGTCAGGAGGTAAAGATTGATATATAGGATGATAGTATTTGGTCTCTGGAAGAGTTTCGGAATGCACCGGGTATTTATCGGATCTCTGGAAGGGGTTCTGGGAGGCCACGAGGATTTATTGGGCTTAACGGGTCAAGAAGAGGGGAGCACACCAGCCCACAAGGGGCTGGCGCGCCTACCTCATGGTGCCGGCCCTAGGGAAGGAAGGGAAGAGGGCTAGCCCCCTCTTACCTTCTCTTCCACGTGAGAAAAAGGAAAGGGGGGCTTCCCCTCCTTCCTTCTCCCCTGCACCATACGAAGGAAAGGGGGCGCACCTAGGGCAGGAGCCCAGGGCAGCCAGCGGCCCCCTTGGGGCGCCCCTAGGGTTGCCTCCCCTCCCCCCATATATATTTGAGGAGAGGAAGGGGCAACACACACCACGATTCCCAAGCCGTGTGTGGCGCCCCCTCCTTCTAGTTCTAGTACCTCCTTCGTCCACGTCAGTTGTGCTTGGTGAAGGCCTGCGGAATAGTTTCACCACCACCGTCACTACATCGTCGTGCTGCCGGAACTCATCTACTACTTCGCCTCTCTTGCTGGATCGAGAAGGCAAAGACGTCATCGAGCTAAAGGTGTGCTGAACGCGGAGGTGTCGTACGTTCGGTACTTGATCGGGACGGATCATGAAGGTGTACGACTACATCAACTGCATTGATAAACGCTTCCGCTTAGCGATCTACAAGGGTATGTAGATGCTCTCCCCCTCTCGTAGCTATGCATCTCCATGGATAGATCTTGCGTGTGCGTAGAATTTTTTTGTTTTCCATGCAACGCACTCCAACAGTGGCATTATGAGCCAGGTCTATGCGTAGATGAGATGCACGAGTAGAACACAAAGGAGTTGTGGGCGGTGAGGTTCATATTGCTTCCCACCAATGTCTTATTTTGATTCGCAGCATTGTGGGATCAAGATGCCTAGACCAACCTTACATGTCCATGCACATCAGACCGGTTCCATCGACTGACATGCAACTTGTTTTGCATAAAGGTGCCTAGCGGGTGTCTGTTTCTCCTACTTTATGAAGGAAATATGCCCTAGAGGCAATAATAAAGTTATTATTTATTTCCTTATATCATGATAAATGTTTATTATTCATGCTAGAATTGTATTAACCGGAAACATAATACATGTGTGAATAAATAGACAAACAGAGTGTCACTAGTATGCCTCTACTTAACTAGCTCGTTCATCAAAGATGGTTATGTTTCCTAACCATAGACATGAGTTGTCATTTGATCAACGGGATCACATCATTAGAGAATGATGTGATTGACTTGACCCATTCCATTAGCATAGCACTTGATTGTTTAGTTTGTTGCTATTGCTTTCTTCATGACTTATACATGTTCCTATGACTACGAGATTATGCAACTCCCGTTTACCGGAGGAACACTTTGTGTGCCACCAAACGTCACAACGTAACTGGGTGATTATAAAGGTGCTCTACAGGTGTCTCTGAAGGTACTTGTTGGGTTGGCGTATTTCGAGATTAGGATTTGTCACTTCGATTGTCGGAGAGGTATCTCTGGGCCCTCTCGGTAATGCACATCACTTAAGCCTTGCAAGCATTGCAACTAATGAGTTAGTTGTGGGATGATGTATTACGGAACGAGTAAAGAGACTTGCCGGTAACGAGATTGAACTAGGTATTGAGATACCGATGATCGAATCTCGGGCAAGTAACATACCGATGACAAAGGGAACAACGTATGTTGTTATGCGGTTTGACCGATAAAGATCTTCGTAGAATATGTAGGAGCCAATATGAGCATCCAGGTTCCGCTATTGGTTATTGACCGGAGACGTGTCTCGGTCATGCCTACATAGTTCTCGAACCCGTAGGGTCCGCACGCTTAACGTTATGATGATAGTTTTATTATGAGTTTATATGTTTTGATGTACCGAAGGTTGTTCGGAGTCCCGTATGTGATCACGGACATGACGAGGAGCCTCAAAATGGTCGAGACATGAAGATTGATATATTGGAAGCCTATATTTGGATATCGGAAGTGTTCCGGGTGAAATCGGGATTTTACCGGACTACCGGGAGGTTACCGGAACCCCCCGAGAGCTTAATGGGCCTACATGGGCCTGAGTGGAAAAGGAGGGCAGCAAGAGAAGTATGGGGCGCGCCCCCCTAGGCCCAAACTGAATTGGTTTAGGGCAAGGGGGCCGGCCCCCTCTTTCCTTCTTCCCCCTCCCAAGTCCTAATCCAAATAGGAATGGGGGGAGTCCTACTCCCACCGGGAGTAGGACTCCTCCTGGCGCGCCTAGCCCTGGCCGGCCGCACCCCCCCTTGCTCCTTTATATACAGGGGCAGGGGGGCACCCTAGAGATATAACATTAGATCATTGATCTCTTGGCCGTGTGCGGTGCCCCCCTCCACCATAGTCCACCTCGATAATACTGTAGCGGTGCTTAGGCGAAGCCCTGCGTCGGTAGAACATCAACATCGTCACCACGCCATCGTGCTGACGAAACTCTCACTCAACACTCGGCTGGATCGGAGTTCGAGGGACGTCATCGGGCTGAACGTGTGCTGAACTCGGAGGTGCCATACGTTCGTTACTTAATCGGTCAGATCGTGAAGACATACAACTACATCAACCGCGTTGTGCTAACGCTTCCGCTTTCGGTCTACGAGGGTACATGGACAACACTCTCCCCTCTCGTTGCTATGCATCTCCATGATCTTGCGTGTGCGTAGGAAATTTTTTGAAATTACTACGTTCCCCAACAGTGGCATCCGAGCTAGGTTTTATGCGTAGATGTCATATGCACGAGTAGAACACAAGTGAGTTGTGGGCGATATAAGTCATACTGCTTACCAGCATGTCATACTTTGGTTCGGCGGTATTGTTGGATGAAGCGGCCCGGAGCGACATTACGTGTACGCTTACGCGAGACTGGTTCTACCGACGTGATTTGCACATAGGTGGCTGGCAGGTGTCAGTTTCTCCAACTTTAGTTGAACCGAGTGTGGCTATGCCCGGTCCTTGCAAAGGTTAAAACAACACCAACTTGACAAACTATCGTTGTGGTTTTGATGCGTAGGTAAGAACGGTTCTTGCTCGACCCGTAGCAGCCACGTAAAACTTGCAACAACAAAGTAGAGGACGTCTAACTTGTTTTTGCAGGGCATGTTGTGATGTGATATGGTCAAGACGTGATGAGATATAAGTTGTTGTATGAGATGATCATGTTTTGTTGAAGTTATCGGCAACAGGCAAAAGCCTTATGGTTATCTCTCTATTGCATAAGATGCAAGCGCCAAATAATTGCTTTACTTTATCGCTATGCGATAGCAATAGTTGCAAGAGCAATTGTTGGCGATACAACCATGTGACGACACATTGATATAGATCAAGATGATGGAGATCATGGTGTCATGCCGGTGACGATGGAGATCATGATGATGCTTTGGAGATGGAGATCAAAGGCAGAAGATGATGATGGCCATATCATGTCACATATTTTGATTGCATGTGATGTTTATCTTTTATACATCTTATTTTGCTTAGTTCGACGGTAGCTTTATAAGATGATCTCTCACTAATTATCAAGGTACAAGTGTTCTCCCTGAGTATGCATCGTTGCGAAAGTTCTTCGTGTTGAGACACCACTTGATGATCGGGTGTGATAGGCTCTATGTTCAAATACAACGGGTGCAAAACAGTTGCACACGCGGAATACTCAGGTTAAACTTGACGAGCCTAGCATATAACAGATATGGCCTCGGAACACGGAGACCGAAAGGTCGAGCGTGAATCATATAGTAGATATGATCAACATATGATGTTCACCATTGAAACTACTCCATCTCACGTGATGATCGGACATGGTTTAGTTGATTTGGATCACGTGATCACTTAGAGGATTAGAGGGATGTCTATCTAAGTGGGAGTTCTTAAGTAATATGATTAATTGAACTTTAATTTATCATGAACTTAGTACCTGATAGTATCTTGCTTGTCTATGTTGATTGTAGATAGATGGCCCGTGTTGTTGTTCCGTTGAATTTTAATGCGTTCGTTGAGAAAGCAAAGTTGAAAGATGTTAGTAGCAATGATGCGGATTGGATCCATGATCTGAGGATTATCCTCATTGATGCACAGAAGAATTATGTCCTTAATGCACCGCTAGGTGACAGACCTATTGCAGGAGCAGATGCAGACGTTATGAACGTTTGGCTAGCTCAATATGATGACTACTTGATAGTTTGGTGCACCATGCTTAAACGGCTTAGAATCGGGACTTCAAAGACGTTTTGAACATCATGGACCATATGAGATGTTCCAAGAGTTGAAGTTAATATTTCAAGAAAATACCCGAGTTGAGAGATATGAAGTCTCCAACAAGTTCTATAGCTAAAAGATGGAGGAGAATAGCTCAAGCAGTGAGCATGTGCTCAGATTGTCTGGGCACTACAATCGCTTGAATCAAGTGGAAGTTAATCTTCCAGATAAGATAGTGATTGGCAGAATTCTCTAGTCACCATCACCAAGTTAGTAGAACTTCGTGATGAACTATGATATGCAAGGGATAACGGAAATGATTCCCAAGCTCTTCGTAATGCTGGAATCAACGAAGGTAGAAATCAAGAAAAATATCAAGTGTTGATGGTAGACAAGACCACTAGTTTCAAGAAAAGGGCAAAGGGTAGAAGGGGAACTTCAAGAAGAACGGCAAGCAAGTTGCTGCTCAAGTGAAGAAGCCCAAGTCTGGTCCTAAGCCTGAGACTAAGTGCTTCTACTGCAAAGGGACTAGTCACTGGAAGCGGAACTGCCCAAGTATTTAGCGGATAAGAAGGATGGCAAAGTGAAAAAAGGTATATTTGATATACGAATTATTGATGTGTATTTTACTAGTGTTCGTAGCAACCCCCCGGTATTTGATACTGGTTCAGTTGCTAAGAGTAGTAACTCGAAACGGGAGTTGCAGAATGAACAGAGACTAGTTAAGGGTGAAGTGACGATGTGTGTTGGAAGTGGTTCCAAGATTGATATGATCATCATCGCACACTCCCTATACTTTCGGGATTAATGTCGAACCTAAATAAGTGTTATTTGGTGTTTGCATTGAGCATGAATATGATTTGATCATGCTTATTGCAATACGGTTATTCATTTAAGTAAGAGAATAAATTGTTGTTCTGTTTACATATATGGTTACACACACAACGAAAATGGTTTGTTGGATCTCGATCGTAGTGATACACATATTCATAATATTGAAACCAAAAGATGCAAAGTTAATAATGATACTGCAACTTATTTGTGGCACTATCATTTAGGTCATATCGGTGTAAAGCGCATGAAGAAATTCCATACTGATGGACTTTTGGAACCACTTGATTATGACTCACTTGGTACTTGTGAACCGTGCCTCATGGGCAAGATGACTAAAACGTCGTTCTCCGGAACTATGGAGAGAGCAACAGATTTGTTGGAAATCATACGTACAGATGTATGTGGTCCGATGAATGTTGAGGCTCGTGGCGGATATTGTTATTTTCTCACCTTCATAGATGATTTAAGTAGATATGGGTATATCTACTTAATGAAGCATAAGTCTGAAACATTTGAAAAGTTCAAAGAATTTTAGGGTGAAGTTGAAAATCATCGTAACAAGAAAATAAAGTTTCTACGATCTGATCGTGGAGGAGAATATTTGAGTTACGAGTTTGGTCTACATTTTGAAACAATGCGGAATAGTTTCGCAACTCACGCCACCCGGAACACCACAGCATAATGGTGTGTCCGAACGTCGTAATCGTACTTTGCTAGATATGGTGCGATCTATGGTGTCTCTTACAGATTTACCGCTATAGTTTTGGGGTTATGCTTTAGAGACGGCCGCATTCACATTAAATAGGGCACCATCGAAATCTGTTGAGACGACGCCTTATGAACTATGGTTTGGCAAGAAACCAAAGTTGTCGTTTCTAAAAGTTTGGAGTTGCGATGCTTATGTGAAAAAGCTTCAACCTGATAAGCTCGAACCCAAATCGGAGAAATGTGCCTTCATAGGATACCCAAAGGAGACTATTGGGTATACCTTCTATCACAGATCCGAAGGCAAGACTTTTGTTGCTAAATTCGGAGTTTTTCTAGAGAAGGAGTTTCTCCCGAAAGAAGTGAGTGGGAGGAAAGTAGAACTTGATGAGGTAACTGTACCTACTCCCTTATTGGAAAGTAGTTCATCAAAGAAACCGGTTTCTGCGACACCTACACCAATTAGTGAGGAAGTTAATGATGATGATCATGAAACTTTAGATCAAGCTGTTACTGAACCTCGTAGGTCAACCAGAGTAAGATCCGCACCAGAGTGGTACGGTAATCCTGTTCTAGAAGTCATGCTACTAGATCATGATGAACCCACGAACTATGAAGAAGCAATGGTGAGCCCAGATTCCGCTAAATGGCTTGAGGCCATGAAACCTGAGATGGGATCCATGTATGAGAACAAAGTGTGGACTTTGGTTGACTTGCCCGTTGATCGGCAAGCAATTGAGAACAAATGGATCTTCAAGAAGAAGACTGACGCTGATGGTAATGTTACTATCTATAAAGCTCGAGTTGTTGCGAAAGGTTTTCGACAAGTTCAAGGGATTGACTACGATGAGACCTTCTCACCCGTAGCGATGCTTAAGTCTGTCCGAATCATGTTAGCAATTGCCGCGTTTTATGATTATGAAATATGACAGATGGATGTCAAAACTGCATTCTTGAATGGATTTCTAGAAGAAGAGTTGTATATGATGCAACCGGAAGGTTTTGTCGATCCAAAGGGATCTAACAAAGTGTGCAAGCTCCAGCGATCCATTTATGGACTGGTGCAAGCCTCTCGGAGTTGGAATAAACACTTTGATAGTGTGATCAAAGCATTTGGATTTATACAGACTTTCGAAGAAGCCTGTATTTACAAGAAAGTGAGTGGGAGCTCTGTAGCATTTCTGATATTATATGTGGATGACATATTACTAATTAGAAATGATATAGAATTTCTGGATAGCATAAAGGGATACTTGAATAAGAGTTTTTCAATGAAAGACCTCGGTGAAGCTGCTTACATATTGGGCATTAAGATCTATAGAGATAGATCAAGACAGTTAACTGGACTTTCACAAATCACATACCTTGACAAAGTTTTAAAGAAGTTCAAAATGGATCAAGCAAATAAAGGGTTCTTGCATGTGTTACAAGGTGTGAAGTTGAGTAAGACTTAATGCCCGACCACTGCAGAAGATATAGAGAAAATGAAAGATGTTCCCTATGCTTCAGCCATAGGCTCTATCATGTATGCAATGCTGTGTACCAGACCTGATGTGTGCCTTGCTATAAGTCTAGCTGGGAGGTACCAAAGTAATCCAGGAGTGGATCACTGGACAGCGGTCAAGAACATCCTGGAATACCTGAAAAGGACTAAGGATATGTTTCTCGTTTATGGAGGCGAAAAAGAGCTCATCGTAAACGGTTATGTTGATGCAAGCTTTGACACTGATCTGGACGATTCTAAATCTCAAACCGGATACGTGTTTACATTGAACGGTGGAGCTGTCAGTTGGTGCAGTTCTAAACAAAGTGTCGTGGCGGGATCTACATGTGAAGCGGAGTACATAGCTGTTTCGGAAGCAGCAAATGAAGGAGTCTGGATGAAGGAGTTCATATCCGATCTAGGTGTCATACCTAGTGCATCAGGTCCAATGAAAATCTTTTGTGACAATACTGGAGCAATTGCCTTAGCGAAGGAATCCAGATTTCAGAAGTGAACCAAGCACATCAAGAGACGCTTCAATTCCACCGGGATCTATTCTAGGTAGGAGACATAGAAATTTGCAAGATACATACGGATCTGAATGTTGTAGACCCGCTGACTAAGCCTCTTCCACGAGCAAAACATGATCAGCACCAAGGCTCCATGGGTGTTAGAATCATTACTGTGCAATCTAGATTATTGACTCTAGTGCAAGTGGGAGACTAAAGTAAATATGCCCTAGAGGCAATAATAAAGTTATTATTTATTTCCTTATATCATGATAAATGTTTATTATTCATGCTAGAATTGTATTAATCGGAAACATAATACATGTGGGAATACATAGACAAACAGAGTGTCACTAGTATGCCTCTACTTGACTAGCTCGTTGATCAAAAATGGTTATGTTTCCTAACCATAGACATGAGTTGTCATTTGATTAACGGGACCACATCATTAGAGAATGATGTGATTGACTTGACCCATTCCGTTAGCATAGCACTTGATCGTTTAGTTTGTTGCTATTGCTTTCTTCATGACTTATACATGTTCCTATGACTATGAGATTATGCAGCTCCCGTTTACAGGAGGAACACTTTGTGTGCCACCAAACGTCACAACGTAACTGGGTGATTATAAAGGTGCTCTACAGGTGTCTCCAAAGGTACTTGTTGGGTTGGCATATTTCGAGATTAGGATTTGTCACTCCGATTGTCGGAGAGGTATCTCTGGGCCCTCTCGGTAATGCACATCACTTAAGCCTTGCAAGCATTGAAACTAATGAGTTAGTTGTGGGATGATGAATTACGGAACGAGTAAAGAGACTTGTCAGTAACGAGATTGAACTAGGTATTGAGATACCGACGATCGAATCTTGGGCACGTAACATACTGATGACAAAGGGAACAACGTATGTTGTTATGCGGTTTGACCGATAAAGATCTTTGTAGAATATGTAGGAGCCAATATGAGAATCCAGGTTCCTCTATTGGTTATTGACCGGAGACGTGTCGTGGTCATGTCTACATAGTTCTCGAACCCGTAGGGTCCGCACGCTTAACGTTACGATGATAGTTTTATTATGAGTTTATATGTTTTGATGTACCGAAGGTTGTTCGGATTCCCAGATGTGATCACGGACATGACGAGGAGTCTCTAAATGGTCGAGACATGAAGATTGATATATTGGAAGCCTATATTTGGATATGGGAAGTGTTCCGGGTGAAATCGGGATTTTACCGGACTACCGGGAGGTTACCGGAACCCCCCGGGAGCTTAATGGGCCTACATGGGCCTTAGTGGAAAAGGAGGGCAGCAAGAGGAGTATGCCCCCCCTAGGCCCAAACTGAATTGGTTTAGGGCAAGGGGTCGGCCCCCTCTTTCCTTCTTCCCCCTGCCAAGTCCTAATCCAAATAGGAAAGGGGGGAGTCCTACTCCCGGTGGGAGTAGGACTCCTCCTGGCGCGCCTAGCCCTGGCCGGCCGCACCCCCCCTTGCTCCTTTATATACAGGGGCAGGGGGGCACCCTAGAGACAAAACATTAGATCATTGATCTCTTAGCCGTGTGCGGTGCCCCCCTCCACCATAGTTCACCTCGATAATACTGTAGCGGTGCTTAGCCGAAGCCCTGCGTCGGTAGAACATCAACATCGTCACCACGCCATCGTGCTGACGAAACTCTCCCTCAACACTCGGCTGAATCGGAGTTCGAGGGACGTCATCGGGCTGAATGTGTGCTGAACTCGGAGGTGCCATACGTTCGGTACTTGATCGGTCGGATCGTGAAGATGTACGACTACATCGACGGCGTTGTGCTAACGCTTCCGCTTTCGGTCTATGAGGGTACGCGGACAACACTCTCCCCTCTCATTGCTATGCATCTCCATGATCTTGCGTGTGCATAGGAAATTTTTTGAAATTACTACGTTCCCCAACACTTTAGCTGAATCGGATTTGACTATGGCGGTCCTTGCATAAGGTTAAATAGCAACTTGATAATCAACATTGTGGTTTTGCGTAGGTAAGAACAGTTCTTGCTAGTTGCCCGTAGCAGCCACGTAAAACTTATAGAGGACGTCTAACTTGTTTTTGCAGGGCATGTTGTGATGTGATATGTTCAAGATGTGATGTGATATATGTTGATGTATGAGATGATCATGTTTTGTAATAAGTTCACGACTTGCATGTCGACGAGTACGACAACCGGCAGGAGCCTTAGGGTTGTCTTTAATTATTGTATGACATGTGTGTCAATCACTTAGCGCCATGTAATTGCTTTACTTTATCGCTATGCGTTAGCAATAGTTGGCGAGACGACCTCGACGCAATAATGGAGATCAAGGTGTCATGCCGCTGATGATGGAGATCATGCCGATACTTTGGAGATGGAGATCAAAAGCACAAGATGATTATGGCCATATCATGTCACATATTTTGATTGCATGTGATGTTTATCCTTTAAGCATCTTATTTTTCTTAGAGCGGCGGTAGCATTATAAGATGATCCCTTCACTTAATTTCAATATAAAAGTGTTATCCTCGAGTATGCATCGTTGCTAAAGTTCATCATCTCGAAGCACCTCATGATGATCGGGTGTGATAGATTCTATGTTCACATACAATGGGTGTAAGCCAGTTTTGCACATGCAGAATACTTGGGTTAAACTTGACGAGCCTACCATGTAAAAACATGGTCTCAAAACATTGGAGACCAAAATGTCGAATGTGAGTCATATAGCTGATCTGATCAACATAGAGGTGTTCACCATTGAAGACTACCCCATCTCACACGATGGTCAGACATGGGTTAGTTGATTTGGATCATGTATCACTTAGAGAACTTGAGGGATGTTGATTTAAGTGGGATTTCATTAGTAATTTGACTATTTGAACTAAAATTTATGATGAACTTAGTCATAGTTTTTGCAAATCTACGTTGTAGATCAATGGCCCGTGCTACCATTCCCTTGAATTTTAATGTGTTCCTAGTTTGGTCATGCACCCTTGAATTTTAATGTGTTCCTAGTTTTTGCAAATCTACGTTTATGTATACTACACAACCTTCTTCTTGTAGACGTTGTTGGGCCTCCAAGTGCAGAGGTTTGTAGGATAGTAGCAAATTTTCCTCAAGTGGATGACCTAAGGTTTATCAATCCGTAGGAGGCATAGGATGAAGATGGTCTCTCTCAAGAAACCTTGCAACCAAATAACAAAGAGTCTCTTGTGTCCCCAACACACCCAATACAATGGTAAAATGTATAGGTGCACTAGTTCGGCGAAGAGATGGTGATACAAGTGGTATATGGATAGTAGATAATGGTTTTTGTAATCTGAAAATATAAAAACAGCAAGGTAACTAATGATAAAAGTGAGCGTAAACGGTATTGCAATGTGTTGAAACAAGGCCTAGGGTTCATACTTCCACTAGTGCAAGTCCTCTCAACAATGATAACATAATTGGATCACATAACTATCCCTCAACATGCAACAAAGAGTCACTCCAAAGTCACTAATAGCGGAGAACAAACGAAGAGATAATGGTAGGGTACGAAACCACCTCAAAGTTATTCTTTCCAATCAATCTGTTGGGCTATTCTTGTAAGTGTCACAAACAGCCCTAGAGTTCGTACTAGAATAACACCTTAAGACACAAATCAACCAAAACCCTAATGTCACCTAGATACTCCAATGTCACCTCAAGTATCTGTGGGTATGATTATACGATATGCATCACACAATCTCAGATTCATCTATTCAACCAACACAAAGGACCTCAAAGAGTGCCCCAAAGTTTCTACCGGAGAATCACGACGAAAACGTGTGCCAACCCCTATGCATAGGTTCATGGGTGGAACCCGCAAGTTGATCACCAAAACATACATCAAGTGAATCACGTGGTATCCCATTGTCACCACAGATACGCACGACAAGACATACATCAAGTGTTCTCAAATCTTTAAAGACTCAATCCGATAAGATAACTTTAAAGGGGAAACTCAATTCATTACAAGAGAGTAGAGGGGGAGAAAACATCATAGGATCCAAATATAATAGCAAAGCTCGCGATACATCAAGATCGTATCACCTCAAGAACACGAGAGAGAGATATCAAACACATAGCTACTGGTACATACCCTCAGCCCCGAGGGAGAACTACTCCCTCCTCGTCATGGAGAGCACCAGGATGATGAAGATGGCCACCAGAGAAGGATTGCCCCCTCCGATAGGGTGTCGGAACGGGTCTAGATTGGTTTTCGGTGGATACGGAGGCTTCTGGTGGCGGAACTCCCGATCTATTGTGCTCCCGGATGTTTTTAGGGTATATGGAGATATATAGGCAGAAGAAGTACGTCAGGGGGGCCACGAGGGTGGAGGGCGCGCCCCCCTACCTCGTGGCCACCTCGAAGCTTCCCTTACGTGCACTTCAAGTCTTCTGGGCTTCTTTCCTTCCAAAAATGGGTTCCGTGAAGTTTCAGGTCAATTGAACTCCGTTTGGTTTTCCTTTTCTTCTAAACCCTAAAACAAGGTAAAAACAGAAACTGGCACTGGGCTCTGGGTTAATGGGTTAGTCCCAAAAATGATATAAAAGTGTATAATAAAGCCCATAAACATCCAAAACAGTAGATAATATAGCATAGAGCAATCAAAAAATATAGATACGTTGGAGTCGTATCAGTGATCTGATGAGTGTTGTGGCTCGCGTCGGGTATCATTATTTTCTGACCTTCACAGATGATTGGAGAAGATATGGGTATATCTACCTAATGAAACACAAGTCTGAAACATTTGAAGAGTTAAAAGAATTTCAGAGTGAAGTGGAGAATCATTGTAATAAGAAAATAAAGTTTCTACGATCTGATCACGGAGGCGAATATTTGAGTTACGAGTTTGGCCTTCATTTAAAATGGAATAGTTTCACAACTCACGCCACCTGGAATACCATAGCATAATGGTGTGTCCGAACGTCGTAACCGTACTTTATTAGATATGGTGCGATCTATGATATCTCTTACCAATTTACAACTATCATTTTGGGGTTATGCATTAGAGACAATTGCATTCACTTTAAATAGGGCACCATCTAAATCCGTTAAGACGACACCGTATGAACTGTGATTTGGCAAGAAACCTAAGCCGTCGTTTCTTAAAGTTTGGGGTTGTGATGCTTATGTGAAAAAGCTTCAGCCTGATAAGCTCGAACCCAAATAGGAGAAGTGCGTCTTCATAGGATACCCAAAAGAAATTGTTGGGTACACCTTCTATCATAGATCCGAAGGCAAAATCTTTGTTGCTAAGAATGTATCCTTGCTAGAGAAGGATTTTCTCTCGAAAGAAGTAAGTGGGAGGAAAGTAGAACTTGATGAGGTACTTGTACCTTCTCTCGAATTGGAAAGTAGCTCATCACATAAATCAGTTAGAGTGATGCCTACACCAACTAGAGAGGAAGCTAATGATAATGATCATGAAACTTCAAATCAAGTTACTACCGAACCTCGTAGGTCAACCAGAGCATGTTCCGCACCTGAGTGGTACGGTAATCCTCTTCTAGAAGTCATGTTACTAGACCATGACAAACCTACGAACTATGAGGAAGCCATGATGAGCCCAGATTCTGTTAAATGGCTTGAGGCCATGAAATCTGAGATCCATGTTTGAGAACAAAGTGTGGACTTTGGTTTACTTGCCCGATGATCGGCAAGCCATAGAGAATAAATGGATCTTCAAGAAGAAGACTGACGCCAATAGTAATTATACTATCTACAAAGCTTGACTTGTTGCAAAAGGTTTTCAAAAAGTTCAAGGAGTTGACTACGATGAGACTTTCTCACCCGTAGCGATGATTAAGTCTGTCCGAATCATGTTAGCAATTGCCGCATTTTCTGATTATGAAATCTGGCAAATGGACGTCAAAATTGCATTCCTTAATGGATTTGTCGATCGTAAAGGTGCTAACAAAGTGTACAAGCTCCAGCGGTCCATTTATGGACTGGTGCAAGCATCTCGGAGTTGGAATATATGCTTTGATAGTGTGATCAAAGCATATGGTTTTATACAAACTTTTAGAGAAGCTTGTATTTACAAGAAAGTGAGTGGGAGCTCTGTAGCATTTCTAATATTATATGAGGATGACATATTGTTGATTGGAAATGATATAGAATTTCTGGATAGCATAAAAGGATACTTGAATAAGAGTTTTTCAATGAAAGACCTCGGTGAAGCTTCTTATATATTGGGCATCAAGATCTATAGAGATAGATCAAGACGCTTAATTAGACTTTCACAAAGCACATACCTTGATAAAGTTTTGAAGAAGTTCAAAATGGATCAGGCAAAGAAAGGGTTCTTGCCTATATTACAAGGTGTGAAGTTGAGTCAGACTCAATGCCCGACCACTGCAGAAGATAGAGAGAAAATGAAAGTCATTCCCTATGCCTCAGCCATAGGATCTGTCATGTATGATATGCTGTGTACCAGACCTGATGTGTGCCTTGTTATAAGTCTAGCAGGGAGGTACCCAAGTAATCAAGGAGTGGATCATTGTACAGCGGTCAAGAACATCCTGAAGTACCTAGAAAGGACTAAGGATATGTTTCTCGTTTATGGAGGTGACAAAGAGGTCATCGTAAATGGTTAGGTCAATGCTAGCTTTGACACTGATCCAGATGAATCTAAGTCACAAACCGGATACATATTTATATTGAATGGTGGAGCTGTCAGTTGGTGCAGTTACAAGCAAAGCGTCGTGGCGGGATCTATGTGTGAAGCGGGTACATAGCTGCTTCAGAAGCAGGGAATGAAGGAGTCTGGATTAAGGAGTTCATATCAGATCTCGGTGTAATACCTAGTGCATCGGGTCCAATGAAACTATTTTGTAACAATACTGGAGCAATTGCATTGCTGAAGGAATCTAGATTTCACAAAAGAACCAAACACATCAAAAGACGGTTTAACTCCATCCGTAATCAAGTCAAGGTGGGAGGCATAGAGATTTGCAAAATACATACGGATCTGAATGTGGCAGGCCCGTTGACTAAGCCACTTCCACGATCAAAACATGATCAGCACCAAGACTCCATGGATGTTAGAATCATTACAATGTAATCTAGATTACTGACTCTAGTGCAAGTGGGAGACTGAAGGAAATATGCTCTAGAGGCAATAATAAAGTTGTTATTTATATTTCCTTATATCATGATAAATGTTTATTATTCATGCTAGAATTGTATTAACCGGAAACTTGATACATATGTGGATACATAGACAAAACACAGTGTCCCTAGTAAACCTCTACTAGACTAGCTTGTTAATCAAAGATGGTTAAGTTTCCTAACCATAGACATGTGTTTTCATTTGATGAATGGGATCACATCATTAGGAGAATGATGTGATGGACAAGACCCATCCGTTAGCTTAGCATGTTGATCATTTAGTTTTGTTGCTATTGCTTTCTTCATGTCAAACACATATTCCTTCGACTATGAGATTATGAAACTACCGAATATCGGAGGAATACCATGTGTGCTATGAAACATCACAACATAACTGGGTGATTATAAAGATGCTCTACAAGTATCTCCGAAGGTGTTTGTTGGGTTGGCATAGATCAAGATTAGGATTCGTCACTCCGAGTATCAGAGAGGTATCTCTAGGCCCTCTCGGTAATGCACATCATAATAAGCCTTAGAAGCAATGTGACTAATGAGTTAGTTGCGGGATGATGCATTATAGAACAAGTAAAGACACTTGCCGGTACCGATATTGAACTAGGTATGAAGATACCGACGATCGAATCTCGGGCAAGTAACATACCAATGACAAAGGGAATAATGTATGTTGTCATTACGGTACAACCGATAAAGATCTTCGTAGAATATGTGGGAACCAATATGAGAATCCAGGTTCCGTTGTTTGTTATTGACCGGAGAGGTGTCTCGGCCATGTATACATAGTTCTCGAACACATAGGGTCTGCACGCTTAACGTTCGATGACGATTTTATATTATATGAGTTATGTAATTTGGTGACTGAATATTGTTCGGAGTCGTGGATGATATCACGGACATGACGAGGAGTCTCTAAATGGATGAGAGGTAAAGATTCATATATAGGACGATAGTATTTGGACACCGTAAGTGTTCCGGGGGTACCGGGTATGTATCGGGTCACCGGAAGGGGTTCCAGGCAACCCCCGGCAAACTATATGGGCCTAATGGGCCAAGTGAGGGACAGACCAGCCCCTAAGGGGCTGTTGTGCCCCCTATAGGCCGAATAGGAGGAGAAGGAAAGGAAGGGAAGGGAGAAGGAAAGGGGAGGATTTGGTCTCCCCTCTTCTTCCCCTCCCCCTCTCTTTCCTTCCCTATCGGGGGGATGAACCCCAGGCAGGCAATGGAACCCGGATCCTTTTCAAAACAACAGGGCCTGCATCGCCCCTCAATCCGGCCTGACCTTGGCCAAGTTGCTCGAATCAGCCAGGTCGCTCGACCCAGCCAAGCAGGTCGACCCGGCCAGGCTCCTCGACTCGGCCCCAACAACCAAGCTCAAGACTTCCACAGCAAGCCAGCACCGCCCTTGGCGTGTTCTCCAAACCCGGCCAAGGGTCAGCGACCGTCCCATCCCAGCCGGATGATGGGACGAGTCTCCACCAGCTAATGATCAATGCCACGGTACCCCTCCCATGCCTCTGGTCAGCCGGACGAGGCAACAGTGCCCTCCACCTACCCGCTGACTAGGGCCGGCATGGCTACAGTGTCCTATGCCTACCCACTGGCTAGGCCTGGCATGGCAACAGTGTCCCGGCATGACCAATGATGCCTACAAGCAGCGACCTGATGGAGCGTCACTGTAGCCGACTCAACCGAGCCATGCCCTGACGATCGACAAGACGGCACATAGTGCCCCCCTAGGCGCATGGGGCCCCCGCCCGAACAACCCGGCGAGCCCTGATACCCGGCGGGTCCCAACACCGAGTTCCTGTACACTGACAACCCGGCCCTACGGCCTTGTAACATTACCCTTGTACCCCTGGGGGTTGACCTATAAAACCCCTAGGAGCCCCATGCATACGGGCAGAACCCACTTCATTCACACAATCGATCACACACACCCAGCAGAGCAACACCCCAGGAGAGGGAGCTGCCTAAGCCTTGGCCGGACCTCCTTGTTCCTCCATACAGCACTAGGAGCAACTCTGTAGTGTTACATATAAACCACACTCGGCAGGACTATGGGTGTTATCTCTCCGGAGAGCCCCAAACCTGGGTATATCTTGCGTCCCGCGCTCTCTTATGTCGACCTCGCCTATGGAGCCCACCAGTGCCCTCGAGCTTCCTCCTCTCTTTAACCATCCCATGGCATCTGTCGTGCGCCCACCACGACAGTTGGCGCCCACCGTGGGGCAGCTCGAGGTCCTGGCCGGGAGCATGCTTCAGATGGGGATTCTCTCCGACTCCGACGAGCCCGTCACGCTGGCGGACGACGTCATCGACGCGCTCGCCGCCTCCTTCGCTACGCTGCGCATCTCCGACGCGCCTACGGACGACGAGTACCCTCGCCAGGTACTGCTACCTCTTGAGCTTGCATTGGATTTCCCCGAAGAGGAAAGGATGATGCAGCAGAGTAGCGTAAGTATTTCCCTTAGTTTTTGAGAACCAAGGTATCAATCCAGTAGGAGGCCACGCTCAAGTCCCTCGTACCTGCACAAAACGATAGCTACTCGCAACCAACGCGATTAGGGGTTGTCAATCCCTTCACGGTCACTTACGAGAGTGAGATCTGATAGATATAATATTTTTGGTATAGAGATGCAAAGTGAAAAGTAAAAGGCAAAGTAAAAAATCAAAGCAAGATTAAAGTGATGGAGATTGATATGATGAGAATAGACCCAGGGGCCATAGGTTTCACTAGTGGCTTCTCTCAAGAGCATAAGTATTCTACGATGGGTGAACAAATTACTGTTGAGCCACTGACAGAATTGAGCGTAGTTATGAGAATAGCTAGGCATGATCATGTATATAGGCATCACGTCCATGACAAGTAGACCAAAAAGATTCTGCATTTACTACTATTACTCCACTCATCGACCGCTATCCATCATGCATCTAGAGTATTAAGTTAAAAACAGAGTAATGCTTTGAGCAAGATGACATGATGTAGAGAGATAAATTCATGCAATATGAAATAAACCCCATCTTGTTATCCTTGATGGCAACGATGCAATACGTGCCTTGTTGCCCCTTCTGTCACTGGGAAAGGACACCGCAAGATCGAACCCAAAGCTAAGCACTTCTCCCATGGCAAGAAAAACCAATCTAGTAGGCCAAACCAAACTGACGATTCGAAGAGACTTGCAAAGATAACCAATCATAAATAAAAGAATTCAGAGAAGATTCAAATATTATTCATAGATAGACTTGATCATAAACCCACAATTCATCGGTCTCAACAAACACACCGCAAAAAGAAGAAGATTACACCGAATAGATCTCCACAAGAGAGGAGGAGAACTTTGTATTGAGATCCAAAAAGAGAGAAGAAGCCATCTAGCTAATAACTATGGACCTGAAGGTCTGAGGTAAACTACTCACACTTCATCGGAGAGGCTATGATGATGTAGAAGCCCTCTGTGATGATGGCCCTCTCCGGCGGAGCTCCGGAACATGCCCCACGATGGGATCTCGTGGATACAAAAAGTTGCGGTGGTGGAATTAGGTTTTTGGCTCCATCTCTGTTCGTTTGGGCGTACGTAGGTATATATAGGAGGAAGAAGTACGTCGGTGGAGCTTCGGTGGGCTCACGAGGGTGGGCGGCGCACCTAGGGGTATAGGGCGCGCGCCCCTACCTCATGCCCACCTTGAAGCTTCCTTGGTGTAGGGTGCAAGTCTCCTGGGTCATATTCGGGAAGAAAATCACGTTCCAGAAAGGTTTATTCCGTTTGGACTCCGTTTGATATTCCGTTTCTTCAAAACACTGAAATAGGCAAAAAAACAGCAATTCTGGGCTGGGCCTCGGGTTAATAGGTTAGTCCCAAAAATAATATAAAAGTGGAAAATAAAGCCCAATATAGTACAAAACAGTAGATAATATAGCATGGAGCAATCAAAAATTATAGATACGTTGGAGACATATCAGGCATCCCCAAGCTTAATTCATGCTCGTCCTCGAGTAGGTAAATGATAAAAAGAGAATTTTTGATGCGGAGTGCTACTTGGCATAATTTCAATGCAAATCTTCTTAATTGTGGTATGAATATTCAGATTAGGAAGATTCAAGACAAAAGTTCATATTGACATAGAGAATAATAATACTTCAAGCAAACCAACAAAGCAATTATGTTTTCTTAAAGTAACATGGCCAAAGAAAGTTTATCCCTACAAAATCATATAGTTTAGTCATGCTCCAATTTCGTCACACAAGAATGCTCTCATCATGCACAACCCCGATGACAAGCCAAGCAATTGTTTCGTACCTTAATAATTTCAAACTCGTAAACTTTCACGCAATACATGAGCGTGAGCCATGGATATAGCACTATGGGTGGAATAGAATATAATGATGGGGGTTATGTGGACAAGACAAAAAGGAGAAAGTCTCACATCAACGAGGCTAATCAATGGGCTATGGAGATTCCCATCGATTGATGTTAATGCAAGGAGTAGGGATTGCCATGCAACAGATGCACTAGAGCTATAAATGTATGAAAGCTCAACAAAAGAAACTAAGTGGGTGTGCATCCAACTTGCTTGCTCACGAAGACCTAGGGCACTTGAGGAGGCCCATTGTTGGAATATACAAGCCAAGTTCTATAATGAAAATTCCCACTAGTATATGAAAGTGATAACTCAAGAGACTCTCTATATGAAGAACATGGTGCTACTTTGAAGCACAAGTGTGGAAAAAAAAGGATAGTAGCATTGCCCCTTTTTATTTATTTTCTCTTTTGGGGGCCTTCTTTGTTTTCTTTGGCCTTTCTCTTTTTTTGGGACAATGCTCTATTGAATGATGATCATCACACTTCTATTTATTTACAACTCAATGATTACAACTCGATACTAGAACAAAGTATGACTCTATATGGATGCCTCCGGCGGTGTACCGGGATATGCAATGAATCAAGAGTGACAAGTATGAAAAAATTATGAATGGTGGCTTTGCCACAAGTACTATGTCAACTATATGATCATGCTAAGCAATATGACAATGATGAATGTGTCATGATAAACTGGATGGTGGAAAGTTGCATGGCAATATATCTCGGAATGGCTATGGAAATGCCATAATAGGTAGGTATGGTGGCTGTTTTGAGGAAGATATAAGGAGGTTTATGTGTGAAAGAGCGTATCATATCACGGGGTTTGGATGCACCGGCGAAGTTTGCACCAACTCTCGATGTTAGAAAGGGCAATGCACAGTACCGTAGATGCTAGCAATGATGGAAGGGTGAGAGTGCGTATAATCCATGGACTCAACATTAGTCATAAAGAACTCATAGACTTATTGCAAAAATCTACAAGCCATCAAAAACCAAAGTATTACGCGCATGCTCCTAGGGGGATAGATTGGTAGGAAAAGACCATCGCTCGTCCCCGACCGCCACTCATAAGGAGGACAATCAAATAACACCTCATGTTTCAAATTTGTTACATAACGTTTACCATACGTGCATGCTACGGGACTTGCAAACTTTAACTCAAGCACTTATCAAATTCACAATTACTCTACTAGCATGACTTTGATATTAATTACTACCTCCATATCTCAAAACAATTATCAAGCATCCAACTTTTCTTAGTATTCAACACACTCAAAAGAAAGTTTCACAAATCTTGAATACCAAGCATGTTATTATTAAGCAAATTACCACGCTATTAAGACTCTCAAAATAATCTAAGTGAAGCATGAGAGATCAATAGTTTCTTTAAAACAAATCCACCACCGTGCTCTAAAAGATCTAAGTGAAGCACATAGAGCAAAATTATAGCGCTCAAAAGATATAAGTGAAGCACATAGAGCAAAACTACTTAGCTCAAAAGATATAAGTGAAGCACATAGAGTATTCTATCAAATTCTAATTCATGTATGGCTCTCTCAAAAGGTGTGTACAGAAAGGATGATTGTGGCACACTAAGAACCAAAGACAGAAATAATACAAGACGCTCCAAGCAAAACACATATCATGTTGGTGAATAAAAATATAGCTCCGAGTAAATTACCGATGGAAGTGGATGAAAGAGGGGATGCCTTCCGGGGCATCCCCAAGCTTTTAATTTTTGGTGTCCCTGGATTATCTTGGGGGTGCCATGGGCATCCCCAAGCTTAGGCTCCTGCCACTCCTTCCATCACAAGAATTCACCCAAAACTTGAAAACTTCACAACACAAAACTCAATAGAAATCTCGTGAGCTCCGTTAGAGAAAAAAAAAGACCACTTCAAGGTACTGTAATGAACTCATTCTTTATTTATATTGGTGTTAAACCTACTGTATTACAACTTCTCTATGTATTATAAACTATTTTACTAACCATAGATTCATCAAAATAAGCAAACAACACACGAAAAACAGAATCTGTCAAAAACAGAACAGTCTGTAGTAATCTGTAACTAACGCAAACTTCTGGAAATCCACAAAATCTAACAAAATTGGAAGACCTAGAAAATTTGTTTATTGATCAGCAGCAATTGGAATCAGTATTCTGGTGATTTTTAACAATTCGGCCACTAAACACAAAGTTTCTGGAAATTACAGCAAAATCAAATAACTATCATCCAAGAAGATCCAATAGGTCTAACTTGGCACAAACACTGATTAAAACACAAAACCACATCCAAACAGAAGGTAGATGGGTTATTTATTCCCTAACAGAAGAAAAACACAAAAAACTAAAAATAAAATTGGGTTGCCTCCCAACAAGCCCTATCGTTTAACGCCCCTAGCTAGGCATAAAAGCGAGGATAGATCTAGGTATTGCCATCTTTGGTAGGCAATCCATAAGTGGCTCTCATGATAGTTTGATATGGCAACTTTATTTTCTTTCTTGGAAAGTGTTCCATGCCCTTTTTAATGGAAATTGAAATCTAATATTCCCTTCCTTCATATCAATAATCGCACCAATCGTTCTAAGGAAAGGTCTACCAAGAATAATAGGGCAAGAAGGATTGCAATCTATATCAAGAACAATGAAATATATGGGCACATAATTCATATTTGCAACAATAAGAACATCATTAATCCTTCCCATAGGTTTCTTAATAGTAGAATCCACAAGATGCAAGTTTAGAGAGCAATCATCAAAATCGCGGAAATCTAGCAAATCACACAAAGTTTTGGGGATAGTGGAGACACTAGCACCCAAATCACACAAAGCATAAAATTCATGATCTTTAATTTTAATTTTAATAGTTGGTTCCCAATCATCATAGAGTTTTCTAGGAATAGGAACTTTCAACTCAAGTTTTTCTTCATAAGATTGCATCAAGGCATCAACAATATGTTCGGTGAAGGCTTTCTTTTGACTATAAGCATGTGGAGAATTTAGCACGGATTGCAACAAGGAAATACAATCAATTAAAGAGCAACTTTCATAATTAAATTCCTTGAAATCCAATATAGTGGGTTTAGCAACATCTAGATTTTTATTTCTTTCAATCCCACTTTCATCAATTTCATCATAAAGATCTAAATACTCCGAATTTTTAGAACGCCTTCTAGGTAAAGGAAGATCATATTCAGTTTCATCAAGATTCATATTGCAAAACAAAGATTTAATAGGAGACACATCAATAACTTTTAGATCTTCATCTTGATTTTCATAGGAATTGGAAGAACACGCTTTAATAAAGGCATCTTTGGAAGCACGCATCCTAGCGGTTCTTTCCTTGCACTCATCAATGGAAATTCTCATGGCTTTGAGAGACTCATTGATATCATGCTTAGGAGGAATAGATCTAAGCTTTAAAGAATCAACCTCAAGAGAAATTCTATCAACGTTCCTAGCCAAATCATCAACTTTAAGCAATTTCTCTTCAAGCAAAGCATTAAAATTCTTTTGTGAATTCATAAACTCTTTAACACTATTCTCAAATTCAGAGGGCATCTTATTATAATTTCCATAAGAGTTGTTGTAGGAATTCCCATAATTATTAGAAGGATTACTAGGATATGGCCTAGGATTAAAATTCCCTCTATAAGCGTTGTTACCAAAATTATTCCTACCAACAAAATTCACATCCATAGATTCATTGTTATTCTCAATCAAAGTAGACAAAGGCATATCATTAGGATCAGAAGAAACACTCTTAGTAGCAAATAATTTCATAAGTTCATCCATCTTTCCACTCAAAACATTGATTTCTTCTATCGCATGCACTTTTTTATTAGAAGATCTTTCAGTATGCCATTGAGAATAATTAACCATAATATTATCTAGGAGTTTAGTAGCATCTCCTAAAGTGATTTCCATAAAAGTGCCTCCCGCGGCCGAATCTAAAAGATTTCTAGAAGCAAAATTCAATCCGGCATAAAATTTTGTATAATCATCCACAAATTCAAACCATGAGTAGGGCAATTACGTATCATTAATTTCATTCTCTCCCAAGCTTGTGCAACATGTTCATGATCAAGTTGCTTAAAATTCATAATATCGTTTCTAAGAGAGATGATCTTAGCGGGAGGGAAATACTTAGAGATAAAAGCATCTTTGCACTTGTTCCAAGAATCAATACTATTTTTAGGCAAAGACGAAAACCAAGTTTTAGCACGATCTCTAAGCGAAAAAGGAAATAGCTTCAATTTAACGACATCATTATCGACATCTTTTTTTCTTTTGCATATCACATAAATCAACGAAGCTATTCAGATGAGTAGCGGCATCTTCACTAGGAAGGCCGGTGAATTGATCTTTCATAACAAGATTCAACAAAGCAGTATTGATTTCACAAGATTCAGTATTGGCAAGAGGAGCAATCGGAGTGCTAAGGAAATAATTATTATTGGTATTGGTGAAGTCACACAATTTGGTAGTATCTTGAGCCATCGCGACAAACAAGCAATCCAACACACGAGCAAACAAAAGGGCAAGCGAGAAAAAGGCAAACGGAGAAAGAGAATGAGAAGCAGATTGAGAAAGAGAGGGTGAATAAAACGGCAAGGGTGAAGTGGGGGAGAGGAAATCGAGAGGCAAATGGCAACTAATGTAATGCGAGAGATAGGGATTGTGATGGGTACTTGGTATGTTGACTTTTTGCGTAGACTCCCCGGCAACAACGCCAGAAATTCTTCTTGCTACCTCTTGAGCTTGCGTTGGATTTCCCCGAAGAGGAAAGGATGATGCAACAGAGTAGTGTAAGTATTTCCCTTAGTTTTTGAGAACCAAGGTATCAATCCAGTAGGAGGCCACGCTCAAGTCCCTCGTACCTGCACAAAACGATAACTACTCGCAACCAACGCGATTAGGGGTTGTCGGTCACTTACGAGAGTGAGGTCTGATAGATATAATATTTTTGGTATTTTTGGTATAGAGATGCAAAGTGAAAAGTAAAACGCAAAGTAAAAAAGCAAAGCAAGATTAAAGTGATGGAGATTGATATGATGAGAATAGACCCGGGGGCCATAGGTTTCACTAGTGGCTTCTCTCAAGAGCATAAGTATTCTACGGTGGGTGAACAAATTACTGTTGAGCAATTGACAGAATTGAGCATAGTTATGAGAATATCTAGGCATGATCATGTATATAGGCATCACGTCCATGACAAGTAGACCGAAACGATTATGCATCTACTACTATTACTCCACTCATCGTCCGCTATCCAGCATGCATCTAGAGTATTATGTTAAAAACAGAGTAACGCTTTAAGCAAGATGACATGATGTAGAGAGATAAATTCATGCAATATGAAATAAACCCCATCTTGTTATGCTCGATGGCAACGATGCAATACGTGCCTTGCTGCCCCTTCTGTCACTAGGAAAGGACACCGTAAGATCGAACCCAAAGCTAAGCACTTCTCCCATGGCAAGAAAAACCAATCTAGTAGGCCAAACCAAACTAATGATTCGAAGAGACTTGCAAAGATAACCAATCATACATAAAAGAATCCAGAGAAGATTAAATATTATTCATAGATAGACTTGATCATAAACCCACAATTCATCGCTCTCAACAAACACACCGCAAAAAATAAGAAGATTACATCGAATAGATCTCCACAAGAGAGGGGGAGAACTTTGTATTGAGATCCAAAAAGAGAGAAGAAGCCATCTAGCTAATAACTATGCACCCAAAGGTCTCATGTAAACTACTCACACTTCATCGGAAGGATATGATGATGTAGAAGCCCTCCGTGATGACGGCCCTCTCCGGCGGAGCTCCGGAATAGGTCCCAAGATGGGATCTCGTGGATACAGAAAGTTGCGGCGGTGGAATTAGGTTTTTGGCTCCGTCTCTGTTCGTTTGGGGGTACGTAGGTATATATAGGAGGAAGAAGTATGTCGGTGGAGCATCGGTGGGCCCACGAGGGTGGGGGCGCACCTGGGGGGATAGGGCGCGCCCCCCTACCTCGTGCCCACCTCGAAGCTTCCTTGGCGTAGGGTCCAAGTCTCCTGGGTCATATTCGGGGAGAAAATCACGTTCCAGAAAGGTTTATTCCGTTTGGACTCCGTTTGATATTCCGTTTCTTCGAAACACTGAAATAGGCAAAAAAATAAGCAATTCTAGGCTGGGCCTCCGGTTAATAGGTTAGTCCCAAAAATAATATAAAAGTGGAAAATAAAGCCCAATATAGTCCAAAACAGTAGATAATATAGCATGGAAAATCAAAAATTATAGATACGTTGGAGACGTATCAGGTACTTAGGCTTTCTGACTACGGCGCTCCCACCGGCGTGATGCACCTCTGTGTGGAGGTTTTCGTCACCGACATCGACGCCTCCTCATCGTAGAGCGTGGCAAGGAAGGCCGCCGAAGCTAAGGCCACGGCGGATAGGGTCGGCTCGCGAAACCCGCTGCGCGCCACGATATAGAGCCTCCGCGTTCCCATCGGCACCAACATCGACGCCTCCAACATCGTCGAGGTCCGGACTCGCCTCAATGACGATCGCCAGCGCCTGCTGGACCTCACCGAGACACTCGCCGCCATGCAGCGTGGCCTCGACTCCGCCCAGCTTGAGCGCAACACCGCCTATGGCTTCACGCCTGCCGCCCCCGAGCCGAGTCGGGTCGCCGACGTGCGAGCCCGGGGTGGCGTGATCAGGCGCGCTTTCGGCGCCCTCCCTCCCGTCTACGAGACTCCCGCGAAGAAAATGCGCGCCGCCCAAACGGCCGCGACTGGCATGGATCAGCTTGTGGGCAAAGAGCTGCAGGGTCGCCTCAAGTGGGTGAACGACCTCCTCGCTGCGGCTAACGCGCAGCAGGACCGCCTCAACCAACTCGCCAAGTCGGCTGGATCCGGCTCCGCTCGTGTCGCTGGACCCGCCGATTTCCAGCACACGGCATCTTCGCCACCCGGCGAGGCGCACTCCCGCCGCACCCGGACCCAACGCAACCCCGCCCTGACGGCCGCTGGCCTCTTGGCGGACGAGCCAGCCTCCAAGGCCCAGTGCCGCCTCGATCCCCTACTCCAACCCGGTCGACATCCGACTGTAGGCGACCCGGCCCCCCACGGCGCAGTAACCGACCAGCTGGGCCCACGCGACATCAACAACACCGATGCTCGTCACCACCTCGACTGACTTGCCCTCTCCCAGGAGCTGGAGGAGACCGGCCCAGTCGGACCGGTGTGCTTCGGGCCACGCATCCGGGGCGGACCCTTCACCAAAGGGTTTACGCTCCCCCGTGACACCCCAAGTACAACGACACTATGAAGCCGGAGGACTGGCTCACCGACTACACCACCGCCATCGGCATCGCCGGCGGCAACCACCGCCTCGCCGTGCGCTACGCTCCTCTCATAATCCAGGGGTCGGCCCGCACCTGGTTGACCAGTCTGCCGGCCGGCAGCATCAACACGTGGGTCGATTTCGAGCAGGCATTCGTGTGCAACAATACCGGCACCTACAAGCGACCCCGCCGCCCCAGTCAGCTCGCCATGTGCGTGCAGGGGCCAGCGGAAACCGGCCGCGAGTACCTCGCACGCTGGACCGAGCTCCGGAACAGCTGCGAGGGCGTCCACCAAGTTCAAGCCATCCAGTACTTCGTCAAGGGTGCCGAGACGGCACCCTCCTCAAGCACAAGCTCTTGCGCTCCGAGCCGGCCACTATGGTCGTGCTCATGGTAACGGCGGACAAGTATGCCAACACCGACTCCGCCATGAACGCATCTAGCGCCAAGTCCGGATGCCACGACAACGCGAACCGAAGCGCCATCTCGGCGCCGGCGCGAGCAGCGGAGACCCGCCACTCGTGAAGACGGTCCGGGCCCACCTCCAACCACCGCGCAAGACGCGTGAAGCTGCCTGGCGCAATGGAACCCGGCCAGAGGGCCGCCATCATCGCCGCGCCGGCCTGAGACAGCCGCCCCATCTGGTCGCTCAGGACCCACAGGCGGGTCTGGGCGGCGGTCATGATCTTCGGGAAGGTCCAGGCCACATTCAGGTCGGTCCCGGAGCCCAAGACTCCCTATGGGTCTTGCTGAAAGCGGACGGCCTCCTCCGCCAGTGGGAGCATCTCCGAGAAGGTCCCTTACAAGAAGAAAAGCAAGTCAGAAGAAAACTACTGAGGAAGAGAGGCCGGAGTCCCAACCCGGCAGCAACAACAAAACCAAAGAAAAGCACTTACTGGAGAAGGACTCTTCCAGCTGTTGTGCTTCGAGCAACATACCGCGCCGCTCCCAGGCGATGGTGCGGTCGCGCTCCTCCAGCGCCTTCTCCGGGTCGGCGACCTTGGCAAGGGCCACCTTCAGCTCGGCGTCCTTGTCCTCGGCCTCCTTCACGGCCTCCTCACGGAGCCAGGTCTCCCCCTGCCAGGTCTCCTCCATCGTGGCCACCAGCGCCTTCAGGCGCTCCACCTCGGCCTGGAGCTGCCCCTTGTCGTCGGCCAGCTTGTCGCGCTGCTGATCCACCTCAGCAAGGGCCTGCTGCGCCTCCACGACCTTGGCGGCCTCCGCCTTGAGGCACTCCACCTCAGCCTCAAGCTGGTTCTTGTCGCCCGCCAGCTGCTCCAGCAGCTGGCTGGCCTCATCAAGCGCCTGTCGGGCTCCCGTCGCCTCCGCCTTCGCCGCCTCCACCTCGGCCCCGAGCCGACCGACGTCCGCAACAAGCCGGTCATAGCGAAAACCGGCCCAAATCAGTCGGGTCCTCCAAGACAGCACCTCGGTTGTAGAAGAAGAATCTTAGTGATAAAGAACTGCATTAAGATTCGACCCAACTGCGGGAAAGAACTGCATTAAGATTCGACCCAACTGCCACGCAGTCGGCCTGAATCTTGGGGGCTACCCCCCGTAGGTGCGCTAGTGCGCCCCCACTAGAAAAGAGCATGAAGAAGAAATACATGTCGTGACGCGGAGCTCCTCCTCCTTGGCGGTGAACCCCTCCTTGAGACGTCGATGCGTCTTAAGGAGCCGGTTGAAGACATTGACCCGGTAGGAGTCAAGTTGCTACAAGAAGAAACAATCAGCACAAGCCGACAAGATAAGATTCGTCCCAACTGCCACGCAGTTGGCCCGGATCTCGGGGGCTACACCAAGTGGGTGCGCTGACGCGCCCCCACGAAGATAAAAATGATGGAAAAAGAAAAAACAGAGAGCGGACGGAAACTTACAAAGACAGCGCGCTTCAGCTCCTGCGTCGCCTCGACCTCAGTCTGGGCGTAGGACTGGATCCGGTCCGTCCACCTGCGCAAGCGACGGGTCACGACGGCTGAGGGAGTCCTGGATTAGGGGGTGTTCGGATAGCCGAACTATACCTTCCGCCGGACTCCCGGCCTATGAAGATACAAGATTGAAGACTCCGTGCCACATCCGGAAGGGACTTTCCTTGGTGTGGAGCGCAAGCTTGAAGATACGGATGATCAGATCTCCTACCATTGTAACCGACTCTATGTAACGCTAGCCCTCTCTGGTGTCTATATAAACCGGAGGGTTTTAGTCCGTAGGACAACATACACATCAACAATCATACCATAGGCTAGCTTCTAGGGTTTAGCCTCTCTGATCTCGTGGTAGATCAACTCTTGTAATACCCATACCATCAATATTAGTCAAGCAGGACGTAGGGTTTTACCTCCATCGAGAGGGCCCGAACCTGGGTAAAACTTCGTGTCCCCTGCCTCCTGTTACCATCCGGCCTACACGCATAGTTCGGGACCCCTACCCGAGATCCGCCGGTTTTGACACCGACATTGGTGCTTTCATTGAGAGTTCCTCTGTGCCGTCGCCATCGGGCCCGATGGCTCCTACGATCATCAATGGCGATGCAGTCCAGGGTGAGACCTTCCTCCCCGGACAGATCTTCGTCTTTGGCGGCTTCGCACTGCGGGCCAATTCACTTGGCCATCTAGAGCAGATTGAAAGCTACGCCCTTGGCCGTCAGGTCAGATTCGGAAGTTTAAACTACACGACCGACATCCGCGGCGACTTGATCTTCGACGGATTCGAACCACTGCCGAGCGCGCCGCACTGTCACGACGAGCATGATCTAGCTCTACCGTCGAGCAGTGCCCTGGAGGCCACACCCGCGTCGGCTCCGACCCCTAGTTCGGAGCCGGCCGCGCCGATCGAGGACGGGCGGTTGGACGCCGCCTCGGGGGCTGAGATCCCAACGGCGATCGAGCTGAACACCAGCCCCGCACTCCGCGAGACTCGTGACTCCGAGGAGCCGGACTCCTCTCTGGACTCTGAACCCCCCGCGCCCCTGCCAATCGGATCCGATTGGGCATCGGTCATGGAGTTTACTACCGCGGACATCTTTCAGCACTCGCCCTTCGGCGATATTTTGAAGACACTGGAGTCTCTCTCTCTATCAGGAGAGCCCTGGCCGGACTACGGTCAGCAAGGTTGGGATTCGGACGATGGAGAAGTTCAAAGCCCACCCACCACCCACTTGGTAGCCACTGTCGACAATTTAACCGACATGCTCGACTTCGACTCTGACGACATTGATGGTATGGACGCCGATGAAGGAGACGATAAAGAACCAGCGCCTATTGAGCCCTGGAGCGCCACCTCGTCATACGACGTATACATGGTGGACGCACCAAAAGATAACGACGAGGAGCGGAGGGACGCACCGAAGGATTGTTTCCTCGAAAAGCAGTTAAAGCAGCGACGCAAGCGCCGCCCCAAAACCTGCCTTGACAGAAATAGCGATCACACAGACCCAGCGCTGGAGCAGGGCGAACCGCTGCCGAACAATGGCAATCCGGATAATCAAACTGAACAAACAAATCCTATCAGGGATAATGGTCCGGACGACATAACGCCGGACAGGCACCCGGAGCAGTAGAATGCCCGTAAAAGGCTCGTTGCCACCGCGAGGAGCCTTAAAAAGTAGAAGCGAAGGATCAAGGCCCCGCAAGACACGCTCCAATTCAGATGGAGCAAGATACTCAACACCGTAGCAAGGTACAGCGACAATCGCCCCTCCAAGAGCTACCCAAAGCGGAAGCTGCTACCGGAATTCGATGAGGAGGCCTCAGACCCCCCACAACCAAATATCAAAGCAGCCACCCGGTCGGATAAACGACCCCTCTACCACCGCAGAACGGCATGCAACACCGCTCACAATCGACACGCAACCCATGCGAGGGCTCGCACCCAAAGGATGGTGCAACAAGATCCATTTATGGACCACGCAAGCGCGCCCCAGCATACAATGCAACACAACAAACATCGAACAATGCGGCACACCCAGCTACAGGGGTGCTGCACACCCCCTATGTTTCACTGATGAGGTGCTAGACCACGAATTCCCAGAGGGATTCAAGCCCGTAAACATAGAGGCATACGACGGAACAACAGACCCTGGGGTCTGGATTGAGGACTATATCCTCCATATACATATGGCTCGAGGGGATAATCTCCATGCCATCAAGTACTTACCTCTAAAACTCAAAGGGCTAGCTCGTCACTGGCCCAAAGGCCTCCCCGAAAGCTCCATTGGAAGTTGGGAAGAGCTCGAAGATGCCTTTCAGGCAAACTTTCAAGGGATGTATGTCCGACCTCCGGATGCGGACGACCTGAGTCACATAACTCAACAGCCCGGAGAGTCAGCCCGAAAGCTTTGGAATAGGTTTCTTACTAAAAAGAACCAGATTGTCGACTGTCCGGACGCCGAAGCCTTAGCGGCTTTCAAGCACAGCGTCCGCGACGAATGGCTCGCCAGACACCTAGCCAAAACAAGCCGAGAATGATGGCCGCATTAACAAACCTCATGAACCGCTTTTGCGCGGGTGAGGATAGCTGGCTAGCCAGATGCAGCACCAGCGACCCCAGTACATATTAGAGATCAAAACGGGAAATCACGGTGCAACAGCAATAACAAACACTGGAATAAAGAAGACAGCACGAAGGGCACGGCAGTAAATGCCAGATTCAAAGTCCCTCGGTCAAACCAAAAGCCGCCCTCCAAAGGCACCAGGGATGAACTGTCCAGCCTCAACAAAATCTTGGACCAAGTATGTCAGATCCATAGTACCCCTAGCAAACCTGCTAATCATACCCACAGAGAATGTTGGGTCTTCAAGCAGTCCGGCAAGCTTAACACCATACACAAGGGGGAGGATACACCAAGTGAAGACGAGGACGACCCGCCCAAGCAAGACAAGGGGGGACAAAAGAAATTTCCACCCGAAGTCAAAACAGTAAACGTGTTACACGTGATCAAGAGAAAAAACAATGCGGCACTCCCTGAAAAATATACCCAAGTGCCTGTCACCGCGAAGTCCCGCCACTGGTCGTCCCAACCGATCACCTTCGACCATCGCGATTACGCATCAAGTACCCGGCATGCAGGATGGGCTGCCTTGGTATTAGACCCAGTAATTGGTAGATACCACTTCACACGAGTCTTGATGGATGGCGGCAGTAGCCTAAACCTAATATATCAAGATACAATCCGCGGGATGGGGTTAGACCCAACACAAATTCGCCGTAGCAATACTACCTTTAAAGGAGTAACGCCAGGCCCAGGGGCTCGTTGTACGGGCTCCCTCCTACTACAAGTTATATTCGGCTCCCCGGATAACTTCCGTTGCAAGCATTTAACTTTCCACGTTGCTCCGTTGAACCGAGTGTGGCTATGCCCGGTCCTTGCGAACGTTAAAACAACACCAACTTGACAAACTATCGTTGTGGTTTTGATGCGTAGGTAAGAACGGTTTTTGCTCGGCCCGTAGCAGCCACGTAAAACTTGCAACAACAAAGTAGAGGACGTCTAACTTGTTTTTGCAGGGCATGTTGTGATGTGATATGGTCAAGACGTGATGAGATATAAGTTGTTGTATGAGATGATCATGTTTTGTTGAAGTTATCGGCAACAGGCAAAAGCCTTATGGTTATCTCTATATTGCATAAGATGCAAGCGCCAAATAATTGCTTTACTTTATCGCTATGCGATAGCAATAGTTGCAAGAGCAATTGTTGGCGAGACAACCATGTGATGACACATTGATATAGATCAAGATGATGGAGATCATGGTGTCATGCCGGTGACGATGGAGATCATGATGATGCTTTGGATATGGAGATCAAATGCACAAGATGATGATGGCCATATCATGTCACATATTTTGATTGCATGTGATGTTTATCTTTTATACATCTTATTTTTCTTAGTTCGACGGTAGCTTTATAAGATGATCTCTCACTAATTATCAACGCACAAGTGTTCTCCCTGAGTATGCACCATTGCGAAAGTTCTTCGTGCTGAGACACCACGTGATGATCGGGTGTGATAGGCTCTACGTTCAAATATAATGGGTGCAAAACAGTTGCACACGCGGAATACTCAGGTTAAACTTGATGAGCCTAGCATATAACAGATATGGCCTCGGAACACGGAGACCGAAAGGTCGAGCGTGAATCATATATTAGATACGATCAACATAGTGATGTTCACCATTGAAACTACTCCATCTCACGTGATGATCGGACATGGTTTAGTTGATTTGGATCACGTGATCACTTAG
Source organism: Triticum aestivum (assembly GCF_018294505.1). Classification (NCBI taxonomy): domain Eukaryota; kingdom Viridiplantae; phylum Streptophyta; class Magnoliopsida; order Poales; family Poaceae; genus Triticum; species Triticum aestivum. The sequence goes on from NC_057794.1 coordinate 452,251,888, forward strand.
AGGATTAGAGGGATGTCTATCTAAGTGGGAGTTCTTAAGTAATATGATTAATTGAACTTTAATTTATCATGAACTTAGTACCTGATAGTATCTTGCTTGTCTACGTTGATTGTAGATAGATGGCCTGTGCTGTTGTTCCGTTGAATTTTAATACGTTCATTGAGAAAGCAAAATTGAAAGATGTTAGTAGAAATGATGCGGATTGGATCCGTGATCTGAGGATTATCCTCATTGATGCACAGAAGAATTATGTCCTTAATGCACCGCTAGGTGACAGACCTATTGCAGGAGGAGATGCAGACGTTCTGAACATTTGGCTAGCTCAATATGATGACTACTTGATAGTTTAGTGCACCATGCTTAAACGGCTTAGAATCGGGACTTCAAAGACGTTTTGAACGTCATGGACCATATGAGATGTTCCAGGAGTTGAAGTTAATATTTCAAGCAAATACCCGAGTTGAGAGGTATGAAGTCTCCAACAAGTTCTATAGCTAAAAGATGGAGAATAGCTCAAGCAGTGAGCATGTGCTCAGATTGTCTGGGCACTACAATCGCTTGAATCAAGTGGAAGTTAATCTTCCAGATAAGATAGTGATTGACAAAATTCTCTAGTCACCATCACCAAGTTAGTAGAACTTTGTGATGAACTATGATATGCAAGGGATAACGGAAACGATTCCCAAGCTCTTCGTAATGCTGAAATCAACGAAGGTAGAAATCAAGAAAAATATCAAGTGTTGATGGTAGACAAGACCACTAGTTTCAAGAAAAGGGCAAAGGGAAGAAGGGGAACTTCAAGAAGAACGGCAAGAAAGTTGATGCTCAAGTGAAGAAGCCCAAGTCTGGTCCTAAGCCTGAGACTAAGTGCTTCTACTGCAAAGGGACTAGTCACTGGAAGCGGAACTGCCCAAGTATTTGGCAGATAAGAAGGATGGCAAAGTGAAAAAAGGTATATTTGATATACGGATTATTGATGTGTATTTTACTAGTGTTCGTAGCAACCCCCCGGTATTTGATACTGGTTTAGTTGCTAAGAGTAGTAACTCGAAACGGGAGTTGCAGAATGAACAGAGACTAGTTAAGGGTGAAGTGACGATGTGTGTTGGAAGTGGTTCCAAGATTGATATGATCATCATCGCACACTCCCTATACTTTCGGGATTAGTGTCGAACCTAAATAAGTGTTATTTGGTGTTTGCATTGAGCATGAATATGATTTGATCATGTTTATTGCAAGACGGTTATTCATTTAAGTAAGAGAATAAATTGTTGTTCTGTTTACATATATGGTTACACACCCAATGAAAATGGTTCATTGGATCTCGATCGTAGTGATACACATATTCATAATATTGAAACCAAAAGATGCAAAGTTAATAATGATAGTGCAACTTATTTGTGGCACTGTCGTTTAGGTCATATCGGTGTAAAGCGCATGAAGAAACTCCATACTGATGGACTTTTGGAACCACTTCATTATGAATCACTTGGTACTTGCGAACCGTGCCTCATCGGCAAGAGGACTAAAACGCCGTTCTCCGGAACTATGGAGAGAGCAATAGATTTGTTGGAAATCATACATACAGATGTATGTGGTCCGATGAATGTTGAGGCTCGTGGCGGATATCGTTATTTTCTCACCTTCACAGATGATTTAAGCAGATATGGGTATATCTACTTAATGAAGCATAAGTCTGAAACATTTGAAAAGTTCAAAGAATTTTAGGGTGAAGTTGAAAATCATCGTAACAAGAAAATAAAGTTTCTACAATCTGATCGTGGAGGAGAATATTTGAGTTACGAGTTTGGTCTACATTTGAAGCAATGCGGAATAGTTTCCTAACTCACGCCACCCGGAACACCACAGCGTAATGATGTGTCTGAACGTCGTAATCGTACTTTACTAGATATGGTGCGATCTATGATGTCTCTTACAGATTTACCGCTATAGTTTTGGGGTTATGCTTTATAGACGGACGCATTCACATTAAATAGGGCACCATCGAAATCAGTTGAGACGACACCTTATGAACTATGGTTTGGCAAGAAACCAAAGTTGTCATTTCTAAAAGTTTGGGGTTGCGATGCTTATGTGAAAAAGCTTCAACCTGATAAGCTCGAACCCAAATCGGAGAAATGTGCCTTCATAGGATACCCAAAGGAGACTATTGGGTACACCTTCTATCACAGATCCGAAGGCAAGACTTTTGTTGCTAAATTCGGAGTTTTTCTAGAGAAGGAGTTTCTCTCGAAAGAAGTGAGTGGGAGGAAAGTAGAACTTGATGAGGTAACTGTACCTACTCCCTTATTGGAAAGTAGTTCATCACAGAAAATGGTTTCTGCGACACCTACACCAATTAGTGAGGAAGTTAATGATGATGATCATGGAACTTTAGATCAAGCTGTTACTGAACCTCGTAGGTCAACCAGAGTAAGATCCGCACCAGAGTGGTACGGTAATCCTGTTCTGGAAGTCATGCTACTAGATCATGATGAACCTACGAACTATGAAGAAGCAATGGTGAGCCCAGATTCCGCTAAATGGCTTTAGGCCATGAAATCTGAGATGGGATCCATGTATGAGAACAAAGTGTGGACTTTGGTTGACTTGCCCATTGATCGGCAAGCAATTGAGAATAAATGGATCTTCAAAAAGAAGACTGACGCTGACAGTAATGTTACCGTCTATAAAGCTCGACTTGTTGCGAAAGGTTTTCGACAAGTTCAAGGGATTAACTACGATGAGACCTTCTCACCCGTAGCGATGCTTAAGTCTGTCCGAATCATGTTAGCAATTGCCGCGTTTTATGATTATGAAATATGGCAGATGGATGTCAAAACTGCATTCTTGAATGGATTTCTAGAAGAAGAGTTGTATATGATGCAACCGGAAGGTTTTTTCGATCCAAAGGGAGCTAACAAAGTGTGCAAGCTCCAGCGATCCATTTACGGACTGGTGCAAGCCTCTCGGAGTTGGAATAAACACTTTGATAGTGTGATCAAAGCATTTGGATTTATACAGACTTTGGGAGAAGCCTGTATTTACAAGAAACTGAGTGGGAGCTCTGTAGCATTTCTGATATTATATGTGGATGACATATTACTAATTGGAAATGATATAGAATTTCTGGATAGCATAAAGGGATACTTGAATAAGAGTTTTTCAATGAAAGACCTCGGTGAAGCTGCTTACATATTGGGCATTAAGATCTATAGAGATAGATCAAGACAGTTAACTGGACTTTCACAAATCACATACCTTGACAAAGTTTTAAAGAAGTTCAAAATGGATCAAGCAAATAAAGGGTTCTTGCATGTGTTACAAGGTGTGAAGTTGAGTAAGACTCAATGCCCGACCACTCCAGAAGATATAGAGAAAATGAAAGATGTTCCCTATGCTTTAGCCATAGGCTCTATCATGTATGCAATGTTGTGTACCAGACCTGATGTGTGCCTTGCTATAAGTCTAGCTGGGAGGTACCAAAGTAATCCAGGAGTGGATCACTGGACAGCAGTCAAGAACATCCTGGAATACCTGAAAAGGACTAAGGATATGTTTCTCGTTTATGGAGGTGAAAAAGAGCTCATCGTAAACGGTTACGTTGATGCATTGACACTGATCCGGACGATTCTAAATCACAAACCGGATACGTGTTTACATTGAACGGTGGAGCTATCAGTTGGTGCAGTTCTAAACAAAGCGTCGTGGCGGGATCTACATGTGAAGCGGAGTACATAGCTGTTTCGGAAGCAGCAAATGAAGGAGTCTGGATGAAGGAGTTCATATCCGATCTAGGTGTCATACCTAGTGCATCAGGTCCAATGAAAATCTTTTGTGACAATACTGGAGCAATTGCTTTAGTGAAGGAATCCAGATTTCACAAGTGAACCAAGCACATCAAGAGACGCTTCAATTCCATCCGAGATCTAGTCCAGGTGGGAGACATAGAAATTTGCAAGATACATACGGATCTGAATGTTGTAGACCCGCTGACTAAGCCTCTTCCACGAGCAAAACATGATCAGCACCAAGGCTCCATGGGTGTTAGAATCATTACTGTGCAATCTAGATTATTGACTCTAGTGCAAGTGGGAGACTAAAGTAAATATGCCCTAGAGGCAATAATAAAGTTATTATTTATTTCCTTATATCATGATAAATGTTTATTATTCATGCTAGAATTGTATTAATCGGAAACATAATACATGTGTGAATACATAGACAAACAGAGTGTCACTAGTATGCCTCTACTTGACTAGCTCGTTGATCAAAAATGGTTATGTTTCCTAACCATAGATATGAGTTGTCATTTGATTAACGGGACCACATCATTAGAGAATGATGTGATTGACTTGACCCATTCCGTTAGCATAGCACTTGATCGTTTAGTTTGTTGCTATTGCTTTCTTCATGACTTATACATGTTCCTATGACTATGAGATTATGCAACTCCCGTTTACAGGAGGAACACTTTGTGTGCCACCAAACGTCACAACGTAACTGGGTGATTATAAAGGTGCTCTACAGGTGTCTCCAAAGGTACTTGTTGGCTTGGCGTATTTCGAGATTAGGATTTGTCACTCCGATTGTCGGAAAGGTATCTCTGGGCCCTCTCGGTAATGCACATCACTTAAGCCTTGCAAGCATTGCAACTAATGAGTTAGTTGCGGCATGATGTATTACGGAATGAGTAAAGAGACTTGTCAGTAACGAGATTGAACTAGGTATTGAGATACCAACGATCGAATCTTGGGCACGTAACATACTGATGACAAAGGGAACAACGTATGTTGTTATGCGGTTTGACCGATAAAGATCTTTGTAGAATATGTAGGAGCCAATATGAGCATCCAGGTTCCTCTATTGGTTATTGACCGGAGATGTGTCTTGGTCATGTCTACATAGTTCTCGAACCCGTAGGGTCCGCACGCTTAATGTTACGATGATAGTTTTATTACGAGTTTATATGTTTTGATGTACCGAAGGTTATTCGGATTCCCAGATGTGATCACGGACATGACGAGGAGTCTCTAAATGGTCGAGACATGAAGATTGATATATTGGAAGCCTATATTTGGATATGGGAAGTGTTCCGGGTGAAATCGGGATTTTACCGGACTACCGGGAGGTTACCGGAACCCCCCGGGAGCTTAATGGGCCTACATGGGCCTTAGTGGAAAAGGAGGGCAGCAAGAGGAGTATGGGGCGCACCCCCCTAGGCCCAAACCGAATTGGTTTAGGGCAAGGGGGTCGGCCCCCTCTTTCCTTCTTCCCCCTCCCAAGTCCTAATCCAAATAGGAAAGGGGGGAGTCCTACTCCCGGTGGGAGTAGGACTCCTCCTGGCGCGCCTAGCCCTGGCCGGCCGCACCCCCCCCCCCTTGCTCCTTTATATACAGGGGCAGGGGGGCACCCTAGAGACACAACATTAGATCATTGATCTCTTAGCCGTGTGCGGTGCCCCCCTCCACCATAGTCCACCTCGATAATACTGTAGCGGTGCTTAGGTGAAGCCCTATGTCGGTAGAACATCAACAACGTCACCACGCCGTCGTGCTGACGAAACTCTCCCTCAACACTCGGCTGGATCGGAGTTCGAGGGACGTCATCGGGCTGAACGTGTGCTGAACTCGGAGGTGCCATACGTTCTGTACTTGATCGGTCGGATCGTGAAGACGTACGACTACATCAACGGTGTTGTGCTAACGCTTCCACTGTCGGTCTACGAGGGTATGTGGACAACACTCTCCCCTCTCATTGCTATTCATCTCCATGATCTTGCGTGTGCGTAGGAAATTTTTTGAAATTACTACGTTCCCCAACACTTTAGTTGAATCGGATTTGACTATGGCGGTCCTTGCATAAGGTTAAATAGCAACTTGATAATCAACATTGTGGTTTTGCATTGGTAAGAACAGTTCTTGCTAGTTGCCCGTAGCAGCCATGTAAAACTTATAGAGGACGTCTAACTTGTTTTTGCAGGGCATGTTGTGATGTGATACGTTCAAGATGTGAAATGATATATGTTGATGTATGAGATGATCATGTTTTGTAATAAGTTCACGACTTGCATGTCGACGAGTACGACAACTGGCAGGAGCCTTAGGGTTGTCTTTAATTATTGTATGACATGTGTGTCAATCACTTAGCGCCATGTAATTGCTTTACTTTATCGCTATGCGTTAGCAATAGTTGGCGAGATGACCCCGACGCAATAATGGAGATCAAGGTGTCGTGCCGCTGATGATGGAGATCATGCCGATACTTTGGAGATGGAGATCAAAAGCACAAGATGATCATGGCCATATCATGTCACATATTTTGATTGCATGTGATGTTTATCCTTTATGCATCTTATTTTGCTTAGAGCGGCAGTAGCATTATAAGATGATCCCTTCACTTAATTTCAATATAAAAGTGTTATCCTCGAGTATGCACCATTGCTAAAGTTCGTCATCTCGAAGCACCTCATGATGATCGGGTGTGCTAGATTCTATGTTCACATACAACGGGTGTAAGCCAGTTTTGCACATGCAGAATACTTGGGTTAAACTTGACGAGCCTAGCATGTAAAAACATGGTCTCCAAACATTGGAGACCAAAAGGTCGAACGTGAGTCATATAGTAGATCTGATCAACATAGAGATGTTCACCATTGAAGACTACCCCATCTCACACGATGGTCAGACATGGGTTAGTTGATTTGGATCATGTATCACTTAGAGAACTTGAGGGATGTTGATTTAAGTGGGATTTCATTAGTAATTTGACTATTTGAACTAAAATTTATGATGAACTTAGTCATAGTTTTTGCAAATCTACGTTGTAGATCAATGGCCCGTGCTACCGTTCCCTTGAATTTTAATGTGTTCCTAGTTTGGTCATGCACCCTTGAATTTTAATGTGTTCCTAGTTTTTGCAAATCTACGTTGATGTCTACTACACAACCTTCTTCTTGTAGACGTTGTTGGGCCTCCAAGTGCAGAGGTTTCACTACACCACAACACTACATCTGCGACAGTCAGGTTCGTTGGAAAAACAATTTCCCATGACAGACAGTCGGTTGGGAAAAACTATTGCCGACCAATCTTGTCTGTTGGGGAAAGTCCAGACGGGGAAAGCCTTTCCCGACTGACATATCTTTGCCAACCGATCGCTTGTTGGCTATGGGGCACTTTTCCCGACCGACATTCTGTTGGGCCTGCCATGGTCCTTTCCCGACCAACAGTCTATTGGGCTTGCCATGAAGCTTTCCCGACCAACTGTTTGACAGAATTTGTTTTCCCAACCAACAGTCTATTAGGCCTTCTAGGAGGCTTTCCCGACCGACTGTGTGACAGGGTTTGTTTTCCCGACCAACTTTTCATTGGCCATGCATTAGCTTTCTTCGACAGACTATGAGATGGTTTTTTAGTTTTGCCCACAAACATCTAATAGCCCTCAATAGCTTACATTTGCGTTACCAACAAAATATAAATCAAGTTTCATGTTTCATAACAATAACATGCATGCCCTAACCATAATAAACCATAACCAAACAATAACACATTAATTAATTTCAGATGTAAATACTTCATCCATTACAATATGGTTCATTTTGTCAGACACAATGCGAGTTTACAAAATGATATATAAAGTGCATCTCCAACGATTCAGTCACCGTTACACAAAATATCCCATTTACACAAACCACCGTCTTCATGTTTCCTCGTCCTCTTGCCTATTTTTCCTACATAATGTAAAGTTGTGATTACATTCATAAAGACAATGGCACCATAAAAATTTGTATAAAGCATAGCATTGAGAACAACTATAACTTCACAAGGCAAGCTAGTACCAAACACCTACTAAGAAAGGCACTCCATTCAAGTTTAGGTAACCATGTAAAGGGGCATACTAAGCACTAGTTAAAGTGTCCTTATTTCTAGACACTATATTCATTGATAACAAGAAGGCTTCTGTGAATATCAACAAGTTAAATTATACAAGGAGATGTCCATTAGATGACTTTACTGTGACCGCATTAAAATTTAGAAAGTAGTTGGCAACATAACGAATGGTTTTAAACTAAAACTGAGAGCGACCTTCTCCGACATTAGCTCATTTTATGGAGCGTAATTGTATTTCTCACCAAAGATTAAACATAATGGGGCAAAAATATGTAGGCGTTTACAGAATACTTTAGACTTTATTTACCGTGGTAACTTCTATAGCTCAGACCTCTAAAAGCAGCCAAGCTAGATACTACAACTACACTATACAAAATTTATCCATGTTCCGGTTCTTTTATCATATGATTAATAGATGCATCAAAACCTGATAATGAGCTAGCAGGTCGACATATCCAGGAATTCCCAGGACACCATGTGCTAGAGGTTTTTGAAAATCCATTTCTGCAGCACATAGCACATTGATGTTGGCAACCCTCCAGCATACCCTTTAGGTAGATAGGCAAATGCTTACACACCATGTGTCAATTGAACCCTGCAAACTTCAGAGTGTCAATGGTGTCAAGTAGAAGTAACAAATGCATCTATAATATTCAATTGGTTAGGTACACACTTAAAACTTCAGAAAATCTCCAGAGATATAGACTTGTTCTATCTTCTAAGTGGTACCAGGACTGATGCAAAATGTCCAACTAACTGTTCGACATTCAATTGTAACCTATCTTAGTATGTGAAAATGTAATCCGGTGAGCGTAAAATTTCCATCTCAGCCTGAAAAATTGTTATTCAAATCAGGGGAGAAGTTATTTGCAACAGAAATGGACCACGAGATAGTAGTATGAATGTACGTCAGTCTCAGTCTGATGGTGTATTTCTTTTCTTCATTCTAAGAAAAGTACAATCATGCTTGTGCTTTCATCCGCTAATCAAAAATGACTAATGAAAGGATGATGTATAGACGAGCGACCAGAAAAGATCTATCTACCTCTTACCTGACTACAACGCCATTGTGCACGAATAGAAGCAGCTTCTTGAAGAATCCTCGGTTCTTCCTCTTGTTCCAGATTCATGTACAGCTATTCAGTTGCACCCTCACATGTTAACATGTATGTAGGTTTGATTGCTGAGTTCTCTATCGAATATTCTGCAATGTTATTGCACATAAATGGATGTAATCATTACACTTATTACAAAGAAAAATATAGTATCTCCCAAAGAAAATAATCATGGATTCATGTACAGCAATCATGTGTTTATTACACTTACCTTCAAAGCATTAATCATGTATAATGCTGAAATAACAAAATAGGTACTTACCCTGGAACCACCAAAATCATGTATCCTGGATTTTAGTGGTTCCAGGATAAGTACCTATTTTATTACCAATCCTCAAACTTAACAAAGTAAGCCGCCTCACTTATTAATCATGGGGCTGGTCATCTTTAATGGTTAATATTTATTATGCAAAATTTATTTTAGCTAGTCACCTACCACAATGATAAAACAATAATCAAATCTAGGTCAAAGGCGGAGGCGGGGGGTGCGAGCAGGGGTCAGACACCCCCCATCGCCTCGCCCCCCTGTGAGTTTTCATTACCTGGTACTGATATGAACTGTACGTATACGTAAAGTGCAAACCTGGTTTCTTTTAGTGTTTGACACTAATGGCCTAGCACGAATTTTCCAGCCCAAACGCCCAACGTGAGAAAGCATCCCTTGATGCCCTGATCGCTTGTTGTACGCATCAGAAAAAAAAGACTACATGCATCCATGAGATCAGGTAGTCTGTTTCCTATCCTTCAGGTAATTTTGTTCATGGGCATCATGGCTTCTAGGGTTGCTGGCTCCGTGTGCCCTACGTCGTCGTCTCCTCTGCCCGTCCGCAGCTGCGGCACAAGGCAGAGTCCACTCCACTCGTGTGGAGATTGAATCCATGATGAAGACCATGCCAGCTTGTGTGCTGCACCGGCATCATGCATCACAAGATCAACTTCAAAGAATCTAGGTACATCACTGGTAAATAATATTTGTGAATTAATACAATTCTGTTGAAGACAGTGGTGGTAAAATTACAATATAGGATTCTAATTTTACTCCTCGTTTAACGTCTGAAACAGTATGTATGAAGAGAAAGGATACAATAGAAACATATTCATTTTTTCCCAGCCTAACATATTTGGTTTTCAAGCCCATTGCTTCTAGCTCAAACGTTACAGAAAATGCAAATCCACCTGACAAGCAACCGTTGTAGATGATAATTCCAACCCCAATCCTGTTGATATGCAACGGGTAGAAATGTAGTTTTTTTATATATTACCAGACATATGTTGCAATACAATCATATCAGTTCTACTTTAGGGACTATATTCTTGTGTTGTGTCTCTCAAACGATTATTATCTTCCTCGCCCCCCTCATGTCTAAATCCATACTCCGCCCCTGATCTAGGTTCCATCAGTTGCATGCCCAAACAATAAGATTTGGCATATCATTCATGAGAAAATAGCCAGATAAGAAAAAAAACAAGCAACTTGACATAATCTCAGTTACACATCGGAAGTGAGAGTAAGAAAAAATAATGCAAGGAACCAGCAAATAGTATAACAAAACTCAAGATGTGAAAAAAAATACTCACATATCCAAATCCACTTGATGTGATGCAGGTATAAAAATCATCCGGTGGCCTTCTGTTAGTAGTTGAGTAATTTCCCAAACATCAACCAAACCTATGAAGTTTGTTTGACCCTGCAAAAAATCATTATCCAATTCAGTCTGCAAACAATCACATGATATAAATAGAGAATGATAATAATCGATGGCTAGGGTTTGAACTTTTAGTGCTTCAAAATCATTTTTATTCCATGTATCAAAGCAGCACAGATTTGTTTTGAAAGAGATCAATATGCAGAGAGGTGAGGGCACCAGCCATTAGGGCTATTGAAGGTTAAATATGCACACACACACAGAGAGAGAGAGCTTACTGATGTTGTTGCCGCTGTGGATGGCTAAGAGAGATGGGGCACCAGCCACCGCGCCCCTAGTCTCCAGAAGTTAAGGGAGCAGAGGCCGCATGCCTCGTTCCGAACCACCAGGGCCGAAGGGACCTTGTCCCGCTCAGATCTGCAACCATGGGAGTGGGGAAGAGGGAGCTGCCTATGGGTTGGGGGCTTGGGGCGGTGGCACCATAGGAGGGAGGTGAGAGGTGACCTCACCGAGCGCTTGGGCAAGAACAAAAAGCGCCGCCACCGGCAGCTGGGTGAGGGCATCGGCGCCGCAGGACCACCTCAACATGGGAAATCAGCAGCGATGTGGGGATGGTGATGGAGTGGTGGGAGGAAGAGATGGACGGAGTGGTGGGAGGAAGAGATGGGCGGAGTGGTGGAACCATCGCCGGATGCGAGCGTCGCCGCCGCCGCTCAGATCGGAAGAGAAAGAGATAAGGGAGAGAGGACAGAGAGATAGCGGTGTTGTGTTTTTTTTTCTCTTGAGCGGATGATGTTTTAGGAGGTGGGCTGTGGTGGCGCGGCCTGAAAATTTTGGATGGGCTTCGCGCTAAGTTTCGCAGGCGCGCGCGCACTGATATTTTGGGTGGCCAGTTGGCGGCCCACGGTCGGTCGGGAACATTTACCGACCGACTATGTGATATGAGTGCAACTATTACCATCCAACGGTTTGACGCTATACATTTCAGCATTCCCGACCGACAGTTGGTTGTTATATGTGAGTAATACCAACCAACGGTTTGATAGAAGTTTTTCAAACAAACAGTCGGTCGGCAAAACTGACTTTTCCCAACACACGTCTGTAGGGAATGCAGTGTCGTGGTGTAGTCTTTGTAGGACAGTAGATAATTTCCCTCAAGTGGATGACCTAAGGTTTGTCAATCCGTAGGAGGCGTAGGATGAAGATGGTCTCTCTCAAGCAATCCTGCAACCAAATAACAAAGTGTCTCTTGTGTCCCGAACACACCCAATACAATGGTAAATTGTATAGGTGCACTAGTTCGGCGAAGAGATGGTGATACAAGTGGTATATGGATAGTAGATAATGGTTTTTGTAATCTGAAAATATAAAAACAGCAAGGTAACTAATGATAAAAGTGAGCGTAAACGGTATTGCAATGTGTTGAAACAAGGCCTAGGGTTCATACTTCCACTAGTGCAAGTCCTCTCAACAATGACAACATAATTGGATCACATAACTATCCCTCAACATGCAACAAAGAGTCACTCCAAAGTCACTTATAGTGGAGAACAAACAAAGAGATTATGGTAGGGTACGAAACCACCTCAAAGTTATTCTTTCCAATCAATCCGTTGGGCTATTCCTATAAGTGTCACAAACAGCCCTAGAGTTCGTACTAGAATAACACCTTAAGACACAAATCAACCAAAACCCTAATTTCACCTAGATACTCCAATGTCACCTCAAGTATCTGTGGGTATGATTATACGATATGCATCATCTCAGATTCATCTATTCAACCAACACAAAGGACCTCAAAGAGTGCCCCAAAGTTTCTACCGGAGAATCACGACGAAAACGTGTGCCAACCCCTATGCATAGGTTCATGGGCGGAACCCGCCAGTTGATCACCAAAACATACATCAAGTGAATCACGTGGTATCCCATTGTCACCACAGATATGCACGGCAAGACATACATCAAGTGTTCTCAAATCTTTAAAGACTCAATCCGATAAGATAACTTTAAAGGGGAAACTCAATTCATTACAAGAGAGTAGAGGGGGAGAAAACATCATAGGATCCAAATATAATAGCAAAGCTCGCGATACATCAAGATCGTATCACCTCAAGAACACGAGAGAGAGATATCAAACACATAGCTACTGGTACATACCCTCAGCCCCGAGGGAGAACTACTCCCTCCTCGTCATGGAGAGCACCGGGATGATGAAGATGGCCACCGGAGAAGGATTTCCCCCTCCGGCAGGGTGCCGAAACAGGTCTAGATTGGTTTTCGGTGGCTACGGAGGCTTCTGGCGGCGGAACTCCCGATCTATTGTGCTCCCGGATGTTTTTAGGGTATATGGAGATATATAGGTAGAAGAAGTACGTCAGGGGAGCCACGAGGGTGGAGGGCGCACCCCCTACCTCGTGGCCTCCTCGAAGCTTCCCTTACGTGCACTTCAAGTCTTCTGGGCTTCTTTCCTTCCAAAAATGGGTTCCGTGAAGTTTCAGGTCAATTGGACTCCATTTGGTTTTCCTTTTCTTCTAAACCCTAAAACAAGGTAAAAACAGAAACTGGCACTGGGCTCTGGGTTAATAGGTTAGTCCCAAAAATGATATTAAAGTGTATAATAAAGCCCATAAACATCCAAAATAGTAGATAATATAGCATGGAGCAATCAAAAATTATAGATACGTTGGAGTCGTATCAGTGGTCCGATGAGTGTTGTGGCTCGCGTCGAGTATCGTTATTTTCTGACCTTCACAGATGATTGGAGAAGATATGGGTATATCTACCTAATGAAACACAAGTCTGAAACATTTGAAGAGTTAAAAGAATTTCAGAGTGAAGTGGAGAATCATTGTAATAAGAAAATAAAGTTTCTACAATCTGATCACGGAAGCGAATATTTGAGTTACGAGTTTGACCTTCATATAAAATGGAATAGTTTCACAACTCACGCCACCTGGAATACCATAGCGTAATGGTGTGTTCGAACGTCGTAACCGTACTCTATTAGATATGGTGTGGTCTATGATATCTCTTACCAATTTACAACTATCATTTTGGGGTTACGCATTAGAGACAACTGCATTCACTTTAAATAGGGCACCATCTAAATCCGTTAAGACGACACCGTATGAACTGTGATTTGGCAAGAAACCTAAGCCGTCGTTTCTTAAAGTTTGGGGTTGTGATGCTTATGTGAAAAAGCTTCAGCCTGATAAGCTCGAACCCAAATAGGAGAAGTGCGTCTTCATAGGATACCCAAAAGAAACTGTTGGGTACACCTTCTATCATAGATCTGAAGGCAAAATCTTTGTTGCTAAGAATGTATCCTTTCTAGAGAAGGAGTTTCTCTCGAAAGAAGTAAGTGGGAGGAAAGTAGAACTTGATGAGGTACTTGTACCTTCTCTCGAATTGGAAAGTAGCTCATCACATAAATCAGTTTGAGTGATGCCTACACCAACTCGAGAGGAAGCTAATGATAATGATCATGAAACTTCAAATCAAGTTACTACCGAACCTCGTAGGTCAACCAGAGCATGTTCCGCACCTGAATGGTACAGTAATCCTCTTCTAGAAGTCATGTTACTAGACCATGACAAACCAATGAACAATGAGGAAGCGATGATGAGCCCAGATTCCGATAAATGGCTTGAGGCCATGAAATCTGAGATCCATGTATGAGAACAAAGTGTGGACTTTGGTTTACTTGCCCGATGATCGGCAAGCCATAGAGAATAAATGGATCTTCAAGAAGAAGACTGACGCCAATGGTAATGTTACTGTCTACAAAGCTTGACTTGTTGTAAAAGGTTTTCGAAAAGTTCAAGGAGTTGACTACGATGAGACTTTCTCACCCGTACCGATGCTTAAGTCTGTCCGAATCATGTTAGCAATTGCTGCATTTTCTGATTATGAAATCTGGCAAATGGACGTCAAAATTGCATTCCTTAATGGATTTGTCGATCCTAAAGGTGCTAACAAAGTGTGCAAGCTCCAGCGGTCCATTTATGGACTGGTGCAAGCATCTCGGAGTTGGAATATATGCTTTGATAGTGTGATCAAAGCATATGGTTTTATACAAACTTTCAGAGAAGCCTGTATTTACAAGAAAGTGAGTGAGAGCTCTGTAGCATTTCTAATATTATATGAGGATGACATATTGTTGATTGGAAATGATATAGAATTTCTGGATAGCATAAAAGGATACTTGAATAAGAGTTTTTCAATGAAAGACCTCGGTGAAGCTGCTTATATATTGGGCATCAAGATCTATAGAGATAGATCAAGACGCTTAATTAGACTTTCACAAAGCACATACCTTGATAAAGTTTTGAAGAAGTTCAAAATGGATCAGTTAAAGAAAGGGTTCTTGCTTGTGTTACAAGGTGTGAAGTTGAGTTAGACTCAATGCCCGACCACTTCAGAAGATAGAGAGAAAATGAAAGTCATTCCCTATGCCTCAGCCATAGGGTCTATCATGTATGCTATGCTGTGTTCCAGACCTGATGTGTGCCTTGTTATAAGTCTAGCAGGGAGGACCCAAGTAATCAAGGAGTGGATCACTGTACAGCGGTCAAGAACATCCTGAAGTACCTAGAAAGGACTAAGGATATGTTTCTCATTTATGGAGGTGACAAAGAGCTCGTCGTAAATGGTTAGGTCGATGCTAGCTTTGACACTGATCGAGATGAATCTAAGTCACAAACCGGATACATATTTATATTGAATGGTGGAGCTGTCAGTTGGTGCAGTTCCAAGCAAAGCGTCGTGGCGGGATCTACGTGTGAAGCGGGTACATAGCTGCTTCAGAAGCAGGGAATGAAGGAGTCTGGATGAAGGAGTTCATATCCGATCTCGGTGTAATACCTAGTGCATCGGGTCCAATGAAAATATTTTGTAACAATACTGGAGCAATTGCATTGCTGAAGGAATCTAGATTTCACAAAAGAACCAAACACATCAAAAGACGCTTTAACTCCATCCGTAATCAAGTCAAGGTGGGAGACATAGAGATTTGCAAAATACATATGGATCTGAATGTGGCAGGCCCGTTGACTAAGCCACTTCCACAATCAAAACATGATCAGCACTAAGACTCCATGGATGTTAGAATCATTACAATGTAATCTAGATTACTGACTCTAGTGCAAGTGGGAGACTGAAGGAAATATGCCCTAGAGGCAATAATAAAGTTGTTATTTATATTTCCTTATATCATGATAAATGTTTATTATTCATGCTA
This sequence comes from Triticum aestivum, assembly GCF_018294505.1. Taxonomy (NCBI): domain Eukaryota; kingdom Viridiplantae; phylum Streptophyta; class Magnoliopsida; order Poales; family Poaceae; genus Triticum; species Triticum aestivum. The sequence continues at coordinate 452,267,777 of NC_057794.1, forward strand.
GAATTGTATTAACCGAAAACTTGATACATGTGTGGATACATAGACAAAACACAGTGTCCCTAGTAAACCTCTACTAGAATAGCTCGTTAATCAAAGATGGTTAAGTTTCCTAACCATAGACATGTGTTTTCATTTGATGAATGGGATCACATCATTAGGAGAATGATGTGATGGACAAGACCCATCCGTTAGCTTAGCATGTTGATCATTTAGTTTTATTGCTATTGCTTTCTTCATGTCAAATACATATTCCTTCGACTATGAGATTATGAAACTCCTGAATATCAGAGGAATAACATGTGTGCTATCAAACGTCACAACATAACTGGGTGATTATAAAGATGCTCTACAAGTATCTCCGAAGGTGTTTGTTGGGTTGGCATAGATCAAGATTAGGATTCGTCACTCCGAGTATCAGAGAGGTATCTCTAGGCCCTCTCAGTAATGCACATCATAATAAGCCTTAGAAGCAATGTCATTAATGAGTTAGTTGCGGGATGATGCATTACAGAACGAGTAAAGAGACTTGCCCGTAACGATATTGAACTAGGTATGAAGATACCGACGATCGAATCTCGGGCAAGTAACATACCAATGACAAAGGGAATAATGTATGTTGTCATTACGGTACAACCGATAAAGATCTTCGTAGAATATGTGGGAACCAATATGAGAATCCAGGTTCCGTTGTTGGTTATTGACCGGAGAGGTGTCTCGGCCATGTCTACATAGTTCTCGAACACATAGGGTCCGCACGCTTAACGTTCGATGACGATTTTATATTATATGAGTTATGTGATTTGGTGACCGAATATTGTTTGGAGTCGCGGATGATATCACGGACATGACGAGGAGTCTCTAAATGGATGAGAGGTAAAGATTCATATATAGGACAATAGTATTTGGGCACCGTAAATGTTCCGGGCGTACCGGGTATGTATCGGGTCACCAGAAGGGGTTCCGGGCAACCCCCGGCAAACTATATGGGCCTAATGGGCCAAGTGAGGGACGGACCAGCCCCTAAGGGGCTGCTGTGCCCCCTATAGGCCTAATAGGAGGAGAAGGAAAGGAAGGGAAGGGAGAAGGAAAGGGGAGGATTCGGTTTCCCCCTCTTCTTCCCCTCCCCCTCTCTTTCCTTCCCTATCGGGGGGATGAACCCCAGGCAGGCAACGGAACCCGGATCCTTTTCAAAACAACAGGGCCTGCATCGCCCCTCAATCCGGCCCGACCTTGGCCGAGTTGCTCGACTCGGCCAGGTCGCTCGACTCAGCCAAGCAGGTCGACTCGGCCAGGCTCCTCGACTCGGCCCCAACAACCAAGCTCAAGACTTCTCCAGCAAGCCAGCACCGCCCTTAGCGTGTTCTCCAAACCCGGCCAAGGGTCAGCGACCGTCCCATCCCAGCCGTATGATGGGACGAGTCTCCACCAGCTAATGATCAACGCCACCGTACCCCTCACATGCCTCTGGTGAGCCGGACGAGGCAACAGTGCCCTCCACCTACCCGCTGACTAGGGCCGGCGTGGCTACAGTGTCCTACGCCTACCCACTGGCTAGGCCTGGCGTGGCAACAGTGTCCCGGCGTGACCAATGACGCCTACAAGCGGTGACCTTACGGAGTGCCACTGTAGCCGACTCAATCGAGCCATGCCCTGATGATCGACAAGACGGCACATAGTGCCCCCCTAGGCGCATGGGGCCCGCGCCCGGAGAACCCGGCGAGCCTTGGTACCCGGCGGGTCATAGCACCAAGTTCCTGTACACTGACAACCCGGCCCTACGGCCTTGTAACATTACCCTTGTACCCCTGGGGGGTTGACCTATAAAACCCCTAGGAGCCCCATGCATACGGGCAGAACCCACTTCATTCACACAATCGATCACACACACCCAGCAGAGCAACACCCAAGGAGATGGAGCTGCCTAAGCCTTGGCCGGACCTCCTTGTTCCTCCATACATCACTAGGAGCAACTCTGTAGTGTTACATATAAACCACACTCGGCAGGACTATGGGTGTTATCTCTCCAGAGAGCCCCGAACCTGGGTATATCTTGCGTCCCGCGCTCGCTCATGTCGACCTCGCCTATGGAGCCCACCAGTGCCCTCGAGCTTCCTCCTCTCTTTAACCATCCCATGTCATCCCACCATGACAGTTGGCGCTCACCGTGGGGCAGCTCGAGGTCCTGGCCGGGAGCATGCTTCAGATGGGATTCTCTCCGACTCCGACGAGCCCGTCACGCTGGCGGACGATGTCATCGACGCGCTCACCGCCTCCTTCGCCACGCTACGCATCTCCGACGCGCCTACGGACGACGAGTACCCCCACGAGGTAATGCTACCTCTTGAGCTTGCGTTGGATTTCCTCAAAGAGGAAAGGATGATGCAGCAGAGTAGCGTAAGTATTTCCCTCAGTTTTTGAGAACCAAGGTATCAATCCAGTAGGAGGCCACGCTCAAGTCCCTCGTACCTGCACAAAACGATAGCTACTCGCAACCAATGCGATTAGGGGTTGTCAATCCCTTCACGGTCACTTACGAGAGTGAAATCTGATAGATATAATATTTTTGGTATAAAGATGCAAAGTGAAAAGTAAAAGGCAAAGTAAAAAAGCAAAGCAAGATTAAAGTGATGGAGATTGATATGATGAGAATAGACCCGGGGGCCATAGGTTTCACTAGTGGCTTCTCTCAAGAGCATAAGTATTCTACGGTGGGTGAACAAATTACTGTTGAGTAACTGACAGAATTGAGCATAGTTATGAGAATGTCTAGGCATGATCATGTATATAGGCATCGCGTCCGTGACAAGTAGACCAAAACGATTCTGCATCTACTACTATTACTCCACTCATCGACCGCTATCCAGCATGCATATAGAGTATTAAGTTAAAAGCAGAGTGACGCTTTAAGCAAGATGACATGATGTAGAGAGATAAATTCATGCAATGTGAAATAAACCCCATCTTGTTATCCTCGATGGCAACGATGCAATACGTGCCTTGCTGCCCCTTCTGTCACTGGGAAAGGACACCGCAGGATCAAACCCAAAGCTAAGCACTTCTCCCATGGCAAGAAAAACCAATCTAGTAGGCCAAACCAAACTGACAATTCAAAGAGACTTGCAAAGATAACCAATCATACATAAAAGAATTCAGAGAAGATTCAAATATTATTCATAGATAGACTTGATCATAAACCCACAATTCATCGGTCTCAACAAACACACCACAAAAAGAAGAAGATTACATCGAATAGATCTTCACAAGAGAGGGGGAGAACTTTGTATTGAGATCCAAAAATAGAGAAGAAGCCATCTAGCTAATAACTATGGACCCGAAGGTCTGAGGTAAACTACTCACACTTCATCGGAGAGGCTATGATGATGTAGAAGCCCTCTGTGATGACGGCCCTCTCCGGCGGAGCTCCGGAACATGCCCCAAGATGGGATCTCGTGGATACAGAAAGTTGCGGCAGTGGAATTAGGTTTTTGGCTCCGTCTCTGTTCGGTTGGGGGTACATAGGTATATATAGGAGGAAGAAGTACGTCGGTGGAGCTTCGGTGGGCCCACAAGGGTGGGGGCACACCTGGGGGTATAGGGCGTGCCCCCCTACCTCGTGCCCACCTCGAATCTTCCTTGGTGTAGGGTCCAAGTCTCCTGGGTCATATTCAGGAAGAAAATCACGTTCCAGAAAGGTTTATTCCGTTTCGACTCTGTTTGATATTCCGTTTCTTCGAAACACTGAAATAGGCAAAAAAAACAGCAATTCTGGGCTGGGCCTCCGGTTAATAGGTTAGTCCCAAAAATAATATAAAAGTGGAAAATAAAGCCCAATATAGTCCAAAACAGTAGATAATATAGCATGGAGCAATCAAAAATTATAGATACGTTGGAGACGTATCAGGCATCCCCAAGCTTAATTCCTGCTCGTCCTCGAGTAGGTAAATGATAAAAAGAGAATTTTTGATGCGGAGTGCTACTTGGCATAATTTCAATGCAAATCTTCTTAATTGTGGTATGAATATTCAGATTAGGAAGATTCAAGACAAAAGTTCATATTGACATAGAGAATAATAATACTTCAAGCAAACCAACAAAGCAATTATGTTTTCTTAAAGTAACATGGCCAAAGAAAGTTTATCCCTACAAAATCATATAGTTTAGTCATGCTCCATCTTCATCACACAAGAATGCTCTCATCATGCACAACCCCGATGACAAGCCAAGCAATTGTTTCATACCTTAATAATTTCAAACTCGTAAACTTTCACGCAATACATGAGCGTGAGCCATGGATATAGCACTATGGGTGGAATAGACAAAAAGGAGAAAGTCTCACATAAATGATGGGGGTTATGTGGAGAAGACAAAAAGGAGAAAGTCTCACATAAATGAGGCTAATCAATGGGCTATGGAGATGCCCATCGATTGATGTTAATGCAAGGAGTGGGGATTGCCATGCAACAGATGCACTAGAGCTATAAATGTATGAAAGCTCAACAAAAGAAACTAAGTGGGTGTGCATCCAACTTGCTTGCTCACGAAGACCTAGGGCACTTGAGGAGGCCCATTGTTGGAATATACAAGCCAAGTTCTATAATGAAAATTCCCACTAGTATATGAAAGTGATAACTCAAGAGACTCTCTATATGAAGAACATGGTTATACTTTGAAGCACAAGTGTGGAAAAAAGGATAGTAGCATTGTCCCTTTTTATTTATTTTCTTTTTTGGGGGGCCTTCTTTGTTTTTTCTTTGGCCTTTCTCTTTTTTTGGGACAATGCTCTATTGAATGATGATCATCACACTTCTATTTATTTACAACTCAATGATTACAACTCGATACTAGAACAAAGTATGACTCTATATGGATGCCTCCGGCGGTGTACCGGGATATGCAATGAATCAAGAGTGACAAGTATGAAAAAATTATGAATGGTGGCTTTGCCACAAATACTATGTCAACTACATGATCATGCTAAGCAATATGACAATGATGAATGTGTCATGATAAACTGGATGGTGGAAAGTTGCATGGCAATATATCTCGGAATGGCTATGGAAATGCCATAATAGGTAGGTATGGTGGCTGTTTTGAGGAAGATATAAGGAGGTTTATGTGTGAAAGAGCGTATCATATCACGGGGTTTGGATGCACCGGCGAAGTTTGCACCAACTCTCGATGTGAGAAAGGGCAATGCACGGTACCGTAGAGGCTAGCAATGATGGAAGGGTGAGAGTGCGTATAATCCATGGACTCAACATTAGTCATAAAGAACTCATATACTTATTGCAAAAATCTACAAGCCATCAAAAACCAAAGTATTACGCGCATGCTCCTAGGGGGATAGATTGGTAGGAAAAGACCATCGCTCGTCCCCGACCGCCACTCATAAGGAGGACAATCAAATAACACCTCATGTTTCAAATTTGTTACATAACGTTTACCATACGTGCATGCTACGGGACTTGCAAACTTTAACTCAAGCACTTCTCAAATTCACAATTACTCTACTAGCATGACTTTGATATTAATACCTCCATATCTCAAAACAATTATCAAGCATCCAACTTTTCTTAGTATTCAACACACTCAAAAGAAAGTTTCACAAATCTTGAATACCAAGCATGTTATTATTAAGAAAATTACCATGCTATTAAGACTCTCAAAATAATCTAAGCGAAGCATGAGAGATCAATAGTTTCTATAAAACAAATCCACCACCGTGCTCTAAAAGATCTAAGTGAAGCACATAGAGCAAAATTATAGCGCTCAAAAGATATAAGTGAAGCACATAGAGCAAAACTACTTAGCTCAAAAGATATAAGTGAAGCACATAGAGTATTCTACCAAATTCTAATTCATGTATGGCTCTCTCAAAAGGTGTGTATAGCAAGGATGATTGTGGCACACTAACAACCAAAGACACAAATAATACAAGACGCTCCAAGCAAAACACATATCATGTTGGTGAATAAAAATATAGCTCCGAGTAAATTACCGATGGAAGTGGACGAAAGAGGGGATGCCTTCCGGGGCATCCCCAAGCTTTGAATTTTTGGTGTCCTTGGATTATCTTGGGGGTGCCATGGGCATCCCCAAGCTTAGGCTCTTGCCACTCCTTGTTCCATAATCCATCACAAGAATTCACCCAAAACTTGAAAACTTCACAACACAAAACTCAATAGAAATCTCGTGAGCTCCGTTAGAGAAAGAAAACAAAAGACCACTTCAAGGTACTGTAATGAACTCATTCTTTATTTATATTGGTGTTAAACCTACTGTATTCCAACTTCTCTATGGATTATAAACTATTTTACTAACCATAGATTCATCAAAATAAGCAAACAACACACGAAAAACAGAATCTGTCAAAAAACAGAACAGTCTGTAGTAATCTGTAACTAACGCAAACTTCTGGAACTCCAAAAAATCTAACAAAATTGGAAGACCTAGAAAAAACATTTATTCATTAGCAGAAGTTTAAATCAGTATTTTATCACGTTCTGGTGATTTTTAACAATTCGGCCACTGAACGCAAAGTTTCTGGAAATTACAGCAAAATCAAATAACTATCATCCAAGAAGATCCAATAGGTCTAACTTGGCACAAACACTAATTAAAACACAAAACCACATCCAAAAAGAAGGTAGAAGGGTTATTTATTCCCTAACAGAAGAAAAACACAAAAAACTAAAAATAAAATTGGGTTTCCTCCCAACAAGCGCTATCGTTTAACGCCCCTAGCTAGGCATAAAAGCGAGGATTGATCTAGGTATTGCCATCTTTGGTAGGCAATCCATAAGTGGCTCCCAGGATAGTTTCATATGACAATTTTATTTTATTTCTTGGAAAGTGTTCCATGCCCTTTTTTAATGGAAATTTAAATCTAATATTCCCTTCCTTCATATCAATAATCGCACCAATCGTTCTAAGGAAAGGTCTACCAAGAATAATAGGGCAAGAAGAATTGCAATCTATATCAAGAACAATGGAATCTACAGGCACATAATTCCTATTTGCAACAATAAGAACATCATTAATCCTTCCCATAGGTTTCTTAATAGTAGAATCCACAAGATACAAGTTTAGAGAGCAATCATCAAAATCGCAGAAATCTAGCAAATCACACAAAGTTTTGGGGATAGTGGAGACACTAGCACCCAAATCACACAAAGCATAAAACTCATGATCTTTAATTTTAATTTTAATAGTTGGTTCCCACTCATCATAGAGTTTTCTAGGAATAGAAACTTTCAACTCAAGTTTTTCTTCATAAGATTGCATCAAGGCATCAACAATATGTTCGGTGAAGGCTTTCTTTTGACTATAAGCATGTGGAGAATTTAGCACGGATTGCAACAAGGAAATACAATCAATTAAAGAGCAACTTTCATAATTAAATTCCTTGAGATCCAATATAGTGGGTTTAGCAACATCTATATTTTTATTTGTGTCAATCCCACTTTCATCAATTTCATCATAAAGATCTAAATACTCCGAATTTTTAGAATGCCTTCTAGGTAAAGGAAGATCATATTCAGTTTCATCAATATTCATATTGCAAAACAAAGATTTAATAGGAGACACATCAATAACTTTTAGATCTTCATCTTGATTTTCATAGGAATTGGAAGAACACGCTTTAATAAAGGCATGTTTGGAAGCACGCATCCTAGCGGTTCTTTCCTTGCACTCATCAATGGAAATTCTCATGGCTTTGAGAGACTCATTGATATCATGCTTAGGAGGAATAGATCTAAGCTTTAAAGAATCAACCTCAAGAGAAATTCTATCAACGTTCCTAGCAAAATCATCAACTTTAAGCAATTTCTCTTCAAGCAAAGCATTAAAATTCTTTTGTGAATTCATAAACTCTTTAACACTATTCTCAAATTCAGAGGGCATCTTATTATAATTTCCATAAGAGTTGTTGTAGGAATTCCCATAATTATTAGAAGGATTACTAGGATATGGCCTAGGATTAAAATTCCCTCTATAAGCGTTGTTACCAAAATTATTCCTAGCAACAAAATTCACATCCATAGATTCATTGTTATTCTCAATCAAAGTAGACAAAGGCATATCATTAGGATCAGAAGAAACACTCTTAGTAGCAAATAATTTCATAAGTCCATCCATCTTTCCACTCAAAACATTGATTTCTTCTATCGCATGCACTTTTTTATTAGAAGATCTTTCAGTATGCCATTGAGAATAATTAACCATAATATTATCTAGGAGTTTAGTAGCATCTCCTAAAGTGATTTCCATAAAAGTGCCTCCCGCGGCCGAATCTAAAAGATTTCTAGAAGCAAAATTCAATCCGGCATAAAAAATTTGTATAATCATCCACAGGTTCAAACCATGAGTAGGGCAATTACGTATCATTAATTTCATTCTCTCTCAAGCTTGTGCAACATGTTCATGATCAAGTTGCTTAAAATTCATAATATCGTTTCTAAGAGAGATGATCTTAGCGGGAGGAAAATACTTAGAGATAAAAGCATCTTTGCACTTGTTCCAAGAATCAATACTATTTTTAGGCAAAGACGAAAACCAAGCTTTAGCACGATCTCTAAGCGAAAAAGGAAATAGCTTCAATTTAATGACATCTTTTTTCTTTTGCATATCACATAAATCAACAAAGCTATTCAGATGAGTAGCGGCATCTTCACTAGGAAGGCCAACGAATTGATCTTTCATAACAAGATTCAACAAAGCAGTATTGATTTCACAAGATTCAGTATTAGCAAGAGGAGCTAAGGAAATCATTATTATTGGTATTGGTGAAGTCACACAATTTGGTAGTATCTTAAGCCATCGCGACAAACAAGCAATCCAACACACGAGCAAACAAAAGGGCAAGCGAGAAAAAGGCAAACGGAGAAAGAGAAGGAGAAGGAGATTGAGAAAGAGCGGGCGAATAAAACGGCAAGGGTGAAGTGGGGGAGAGGAAAACGAGAGGCAAATGGCAACTAATGTAATGCGAGAGATAGGGATTGTGATGGGTACTTGGTATGTTGACTTTTTGCGTAGACTCCCTGGTAACGGCGCCAGAAATTCTTCTTGCTACCTCTTGAGCTTGCGTTGGATTTCACCGAAGAGGAAAGGATGATGCAGCAGAGTAGCGTAAATATTTCCCTTAGTTTTTGAGAACCAAGGTATCAATCCAGTAGGAGGCCACGCTCAAGTCCCTCGTACCTGCACAAAACGATAACTACTCGCAACCAACGCGATTAGGGGTTGTCGGTCACTTACGAGAGTGAGACCTAATAGATATAATATTTTTGGTATTTTTGGTATAGAGATGCAAAGTGAAAAGTAAAAGGCAAAGTAAAAAAGCAAAGCAAGATTAAAGTGAGGGAGATTGATATAATGAGAATTGACCCGGGGGCCATAGGTTTCACTAGTGGCTTCTCTCAAGAGCATAAGTATTCTACGGTGGGTGAACAAATTACTGTTGAGCAATTGACAGAATTGAGCATGCATCTAGAGTATTAAGTTAAAAACAAAGTAACACTTTAAGCAAGATGACATGATGTAGAGAGATAAATTCATGCAATATGAAATAAACCCCATCTTGTTATCCTCGATGGCAACGATGCAATACGTGCCTTGCTGCCCCTTCTGTCACTGGGAAAGGACACCGTAAGATCGAACCCAAAGCTAAGCACTGCTCCCATGGCAAGAAAAACCAATCTAGTAGGCCAAACCAAACTAATGATTCGAAGAGACTTGCAAAGATAACCAATCATACATAAAAGAATACAGAGAAGATTCAAATATTATTAATAGATAGACTTGATCATAAACCCACAATTCATCGGTCTCAACAAACACACCGCAAAAAATAAGAAGATTACATCGAATAGATCTCCACAAGAGAGGGGGAGAACTTTGTATTGAGATCAAAAAAGAGAGAATAAGTCATCTAGATAATAACTATGCACCCAAAGGTCTCATGTAAACTACTCACACTTCATCGGAAAGGCTATGATGATGTAGAAGCCCTCCGTGATGACGGCCCTCTCCGGCGGAGCTCCGGAACAGGCCCCAAGATGGGTTCTCGTGGATACAGAAAGTTGCGGCGGTGGAATTAGGTTTTTGGCTCCGTCTCTGTTCGTTTGGGGGTACGTAGGTATATATAGGAGGAAGAAGTACGTCGGTGGAGCATCGGTGGGCCCACGAGGGTGGGGGCGCACCTGGGGGTATAGGGCGCGCCCCCCTACCTCGTGCCCACCTCGAAGCTTCCTTGGCGTAGGGTCCAAGTCTCCTGGGTCATATTCGGGAAGAAAATCACGTTCCAGAAAGGTTTATTCCGTTGGACTCCGTTTGATATTCCGTTTCTTCGAAACACTAAAATAGGCAAAAAAATCAGCAATTCTAGGCTGGGCCTCTAGTTAATAGGTTAGTCCCAAAAATAATGTAAAAGTGGAAAATAAAGCCCAATATAGTCCAAAACAGTAGATAATATAGCATGGAGCAATCAAAAATTATAGATACGTTGGAGACGTATCAGGTACTTAGGCTTTCCGACTACGGCGCTCCCACCGGTGCGATGCACCTCTGTGTGGAGGTTTTCGTCACCGACATCAACGCCTCCTCATCGTAGAGCGTGGCAAGGAAGGCCGCCGAAGCTAAGGCCGCGGCGGATAGGGTCGGCTCGCCAAACCCGTTGCGCGCCATGATATAGAGCCTCCGCGTTCCCATCGGCAGCAACATCGACGCCTCCAACATCGTCGAGGTCCGGACTCGCCTCAACGACGATCGCCAGCGCCTACTGGACCTCACCGAGACACTCGCCGCCATGCAGCGTCGCCTCGACTCCGCCCAGCTGGAGCGCAACACCGCCTACGGCTTCACGCCTACCGCCCCCGAGCCAAGCCGGGTCGCCGACGTGCGAGCCCGGGGTGGCGCGATCGGGCGCGCTTTCGGTGCCCTCCCTCCCGTCTACGAGACTCCCACGAAGAAAATGCGCGCCGCCCAAACGGCCACGACTGGCATGGATCAGCTTGCGGGCGAAGAGCTGCAGGGTCACCTCAAGAGGGTGAACGACCTCCTTGCTGCGGCTAACGCGCAGCAGGACCGCCTCAACCAACTCGCCAAGTCGGCCGGATCCGGCTCCGCTCGTGTTGCTGGACCCGCCGATTTCCAGCACACGGCATCTTCGCCACCCGGCGAGGCGCACTCCGGCCGCACCCGGACCCGCGCAACCCTGCCCTGACGGCCGTTGGCGGCTTGGCGGACGAGCCAGCCTCCGAGGCCCGGCGCCGCCTCGATCCCCTACTCCAACCCGGCCGACATCCGACTGTAGGCGACCCGGCCCCGCGCGGCGCAGTAACTGACTGGCTGGGCCCACGCGACATCGACAACACCGATGCTCGTCACCACCTCGACTGACTCGCCCTCTCCCAGGAGCTGGAGGAGACCGGCCCAGTCGGACCGGCGTGCTTCGGGCCACGCATCCGGGGCGGACCCTTCACCAAAGGGTTAACGCTCCCCCGTGACACCCCCAAGTACAATGGCACTGTGAAGTCGGAGGACTGGCTCACCGACTACACCACCGCCATCGGCATCACCGGCGGCAACCACCGCCTCGCCGTGCGCTACGCGCCTCTCATGCTCCAGGGGTCGGCCCGCACCTAGTTGAACAGTCTGCCGGCCGGCAGCATCAACACATGGGTCGACTTCGAGCAGGCATTCGTGCGCAACAATACCGGCACCTACAAGCGACCCGGCCGCCCCAGTCAGCTCGCCATGTGCGTGCAGGGGCCGGCGGAAAACGGCCGCGAGTACCTCGCACGCTGGACCGAGCTCCGGAACAGCTACGAGGGCGTCCACGAAGTTCAAGCCATCCAGTACTTTGTCAACGGGTGCCGAGACGGCACCCTCCTCAAGCACAAGCTCTTGCGCTCCGAGCCGGCCACTATGGCCGCGCTCATGGTAACGGCGAACAAGTACGCCAACGCCGACTCCGCCATGAACGCATCCAGCGCCAAGTCCGGATGCCACGACAACGTGAACCGAAGCGCCATCTCGGCGCCGGCGCGAGCAGCGGAGACCCGCCACTCGTGAAGACGGTCCGGACCCACCTCCAACCACCGCACCAGCCGCGTGAAGCTGCCCGGCGCAATGGAACCAGGCCAGAGGGCCGCCGTCATCGCCGCGCCGGCCTGAGAAAGCTGCCCCATCTGGTCGCTCAGGACCCGCAGGCGGGTCTGGGCGGTGGTCATGATCTCCGGGAAGGTCCAGGCCACATTCAGGTCGGTCCCGGAGCCCATGACTCCCTGCGGGTCTCGCTAAAAGCGGACGGCCTCCTCCGCCAGTGGGAGCGTCTCCGAGAAGGTCCCTGGCAAGAAGAAAAGCAAGTCATAAGAAAACTACTAAGGAAGAGTGGCCGGAGTCCCAACCCGGCAGCAACAACAAAACCAAAGAAAAGCACTTACTGGAGAAGGACTCTTCCAGGTGCTGCGCTTCGAGTAACGTACCGCGCCGCTCCCAGGTGATGGTGCGGTCGCGCTCCTCCAGCGCCTTCTCCGGGTCGGCGACCTTAGCAAGGGCCGCCTTCAGCTCGGCGTCCTTGTCCTCGGCCTCCTTCACGGCCTCCTCACGGAGCCAGGTCTCCTCCGCCGTGGCCACCAGCGCATTCAGGCGCTCCACCTCGGCCTGGAGCTGCCCCTTGTCGTCGGCCAGCTTGTCGCGCTGCTGGTCCACCTCAGCAAGGGTCTGCTGCGCCTCCACGACCTTGGCGGCCTCCGCCTTGAGGCGCTCCACCTCAGCCTCGAGCTGGCTCTTGTCGCCCGCCAGCTGCTCCAGCAGCCGGCTGGACTCATCAAGCGCCTGTCGGGCTCCCGTCGCCTCCGCCTTCACCGCCTCCACCTCGGCCCCGAGCTGACCGACGTCCACAACAAGCCAGTCATAGAGAAAACCGGCTGAATCAGTCGGGTCCTCCAAGACAGCACCTCGGCTGTAGAAGAAGAAACTTAGTGATAAAGAACTGCATTAAGATTCGACCCAACTGCATGAAAGAACTGCATTAACATTCGACCCAACTGCCACGCAGTTTGCTCGAATCTCGGGGGCTACCCCCCGTGGGTGCGCTAGTGTGCCCCCACTAGAAAAGAGCATGAAGAAGAAATACCTGTCGTGACGTGAAGCTCCTCCTCCTTGGCGGCGAACCCCTCCTTCAGATCCCAATGCGTCTCAAGGAGCCGGTTGAAGACGTTGACCCGGTAGGAGTCAAGTTGCTACAAGAAGAAACAATCAGCACAAGCCGGCAAGATAAGATCGGCCCAACTGCCATGCAGTTGGCCCGAATCTCGGGGGATACACCCAGTGGGTGCGCTGACGCGCCCCAACGAAGAGGAAAACGATGGAAAAAGAAAAAACAGAGCGCGGACGGAAACTTACAAAGACAGCGTGCTCCAGCTCCTGCGTCGCCTCGACCTCAGTCTGGGCGTAGGCCTGGATCCGGTCCGTCCACCCGCGCAAGCGACGGGTCGCGGCGGCTGAGGGAGTCCTGGATTAGGGGGTGTTCGGATAGCCGAACTATACCTTCCGCCGGACCCCGGGCTATGAAGATACAAGATTGAAGACTCCGTCCCGCATCCGGAAGGGACTTTCCTTAGCGTGGAAGGCAAGCTTGAAGATACGGATGATCAGATCTCCTACCATTGTTACTGACTCTATGTAACCCTAACCCTCTTCGGTGTCTATATAAACAGGAGGGTTTTAGTCCGTAGGACAACATACACATCAACAATCATACCATAGGCTAGCTTCTAGGGTTTAGCCTCTCTGATCTCGTGGTAGATCAACTCTTTTAATACCCATACCATCAATATTAATCAAGCAGGACGTAGGGTTTTACCTCCATCGAGAGGGCCCGAACCTGGGTAAAACTCTGTGTCCCCTGCCTCCTGTTACCATCTGGCCTAGACGCACAGTTCGGGACCCCCTACCCGAGATCCGCCGGTTTTGACACCGACATTGGTGCTTTCATTGAGAGTTCCTCTGTGCCGTCGCGGTCGGGCCCGATGGCTCCTACGATCATCAATGGCGATGCAGTCCAGGGTGAGACCTTCCTCCCTGGATAGATCTTCGTCTTTGGCGGCTTCGCACTGCAGGCCGATTCACTTGGCCACCTAGAGCAGATCAAAACCTACGCCCCTAGCCGTCAGGTCAGATTCGGGAGTTTAAACTACACGACCGACATCCGCGGGGACTTGATCTTCGACAGATTTGAACCACTGCCGAGCGCGCCGCACCGTCACGACGAGCATGATCTAGCTCTGCCGCCGAGCAGTGCCCTGGAGGCCACACCCGCGTCGGCTCCGACCCCTAGTTCGGAGCCGGCCGCGCCGATCGAGGACGGGCGGTTGGACGCCGCCTCGGGGGCTGAGATCCCAACGGCGATCGAGCCGAACACCAGCCCCGCACTCCGCGAGACTCGTGACTCCGAGGAGCCGGACTCCGAACCCCCCGCGCCCCTGCCAATCGGATCCGATTGGGCGCCGGTCATGGAGTTTACTACCGCAGACATCTTTCAGCACTCGCCCTTCGGCGATATTCTGAAGACACTGGAGTCTCTCTCTCTATTAGGAGAGCCCTGGACGGACTACGGTCAGCAAGGTTGGGATTCAGACAATGGAGAAGTTCAAAGCCCACCCACCACCCACTTGGTAGCCACTGTCGACGATTTAATCGACATGCTCGACTTCGACTCCGACGACATTGACGGTATGGACGCCGATGAAGGAGATGATAAAGAACCAGCGCCTATTGAGCCCTGGAGCGCCACCTCGTCATACAACGTATACATGGTGGACACACCAAAAGATGACGACGAGGAGCGGAGGGACGCACCGAAGGATTCTTTCCTCGAAAAGCAGTCAAAGCAGCGACGCAAGCGCCGCCCCAAAACCCGCCTCAACAGAAATAGCGATCACACAAACCCAGCGCTGGAGCAGGGCAAACCGCTGCCGAACAATGGCAATCCGGATCATCAAACTGAACAAAAAAATCCTATCAGGGATAATGGTCCGGACGACATAACGCCGGACAGGCACCCGGAGCAGCAGAATGCCCGTAAAAGGCTCGTTGCCACCGCGAGGAGCCTTAAAAAGCAGAAGCGAAGGCTCAAGGCCGTGCAAGACACGCTCCAATTCAGATGGAGCAAGATACTCAACATCGTAGCAAGGTACGGCTACAATCGCCCCTCTAAGAGCTACCCAAAGCGGAAGCTGCTACCCGAATTCGATGAGGAGGCCTCAGACCCCCCCACAACCAAATATCAAAGCAGCCACCCGGTCAGATAAACGACCCCTCTACCACCGCAGAACGGCACGCAACGCCGCTCACAATACAACACGCGACCCATGCGAGGGCTCGCACCCAAAGGACGGTGCAACAAGATCCATCTATGGACCACGCAAGCGCGCCCCAGCATACAATGCAACACAACAAACATCCGAACAACATGGCACACCCAGCTACAGGGGTGCCGCACACCCCCTATGTTTCACCGATGAGCTGCTGGACCACGAATTCCTAGAGGGATTCAAGCCCGTAAACATAGAGGCATACGACGGAACAACAGACCCTGGGGTATGGATTGAGGACTATATCCTCCATATACATATGGCTCGAGGGGATAATCTCCATGCCATCAAGTACTTACCTCTCAAACTCAAAGGGCCAGCTCGTCACTGGCTCAAAGGCCTCCCCGAAAGCTCCATTGGAAGTTGGGAAGAGCTCGAAGACGCCTTTCGGGCAAACTTTCAAGGGACGTATGTCCGACCTCCGGATGCGGACGACCTGAGTCACATAACTCAACAGCCCGGAGAGTCAGCCCGAAAGCTTTGGAATAGGTTTCTTACTAAAAAGAACCAGATTGTCGACTGTCCGGACGCCGAAGCCTTAGCGGCTTTCAAGCACAGCGTCCGCGACGAATGGCTCGCCAGACACCTCGGCCAAAACAAGCCGAGAACGATGGCCGCATTAACAAACCTCATGACCCGCTTTTGCGCGGGTGAGGACAGCTGGCTAGCCAGATGCAGCACCAGCGACCCCAGTACATCTGAAGTTAGAGATGGAAACGGGAAATCACGGCGCAACAGCAATAACAAACGCCGGAATAAAGAAGACAGCACGAAGGGCACGGCAGTAAACGCCGGATTCAAAGTCCCTCGGTCAAACCAAAAGCCGCCCTCCAAAGGCACCAGGGATGAACTGTCCAGCCTCAACAAAATCCTGGACCAAGTATGTCAGATCCATAGTACCACTAGCAAACCTGCTAATCATACCCACAGAGAATGTTGGGTCTTCAAGCAGTCCGGCAAGCTTAACGCCATACACAAGGGGGAGGATACACCAAGTGAAGACGAGGACGACCCTCCCAAGCAAGACAAGGGGGGACAAAAGAAATTTCCACCCAAAGTCAAAAAAATAAACGTGTTACACGTGATCAAGAGAAAAACAATGCGGCACTCCCTGAAAAATATACCCAAGTGCCTGTCACCGCAAAGTCCCGCCACTGGTCGTCCCAACCGATCACCTTCGACCATCGCGATTACGCATCAAGTACCCGGCATGCAGGATGGGCTGCCCTGGTATTAGACCCAGTAATTGGCGGATACCACTTCACACGAGTCTTGATGGATGGCGGCAGTAGCCTAAACCTAATATATCAAGATACAATCCGCGGGATGGGGTTAGACCCAACACAAATTCGCCATAGCAATACTACCTTTAAAGGAGTAACGCCAGGCCCAGGGGCTCGTTGTACGGGCTCCCTCCTACTACAAGTTATATTCGGCTCCCCCGATAACTTCCGTCGCGAGCATTTAACTTTCCACGTCGCTCCGTTTAAAAGTGGCTATCAAGCACTACTCGGACGCGAAGCTTTCGCTCGCTTTAATGCAATACCACACTACGCCTCCCTAACACTCAAGATGCCCGGTCCTCGTGGCATCATTTCAGTGCACGGAAGTATCAAGCGATCTCTGCGCGCCGAAGAGAGTGAGGCTGCCTTGGCAGCCGCACAATAAAGGCGCCCGGACCAGCAAAAGCATCCAATAGGTCGTCAAGACCTCAGTCACAACTAATCAAGTCCGGCGCCTCTACTCATATTGAATAAATGGTCACACCCCTATCTTTCAAAAGTACAAGGGGCTCAACGCACGCAGACGAGTGGCGATTTCTTCTTATCTTGAATTATACATGGTTTCTTTAGAAAACTATCCTTTTGCACGACAACCTTTTCACCTAAATTCCTCTCTTTTACAGATGATCATCGTGCTACACCCGTCCAGGATACGGCACAACGGAGACACAGGCGCAGACGTGCAGCAGGGACCCGACCCAAGGATTCTTTTTAGATTAAGACCCTGCGTAAACCTTTTTTACTGTCTCTTGTTGATACATATCCACTGTTGAGTAGGATGCTGACGTCTTGGCATGTGGCCACGCCAGAACAATGCACGTACCTGGACACAAGGGGCTTCTTACAAAGGCCATTCTTCAGGCCCGGTTTATACCACAAAGACCGAATACCTTAGGGAGTGTTCGGCGTCGCGAGTTTGGCTCTATATGCATCAGCTCCGAATCATTGTCTTTGGTCAAATGTTGGGTTTGCCCGGCTCCTGCGTTTTGGTGCCTTACGTTCCGCTTTACCGGCTAAGGTAGCACCAGGAGAACTACTGCGATTGTGCCCTGGTTTTTCCGGACGAGCACCTCAGTAGAGAAAGCCGAAAACTGACTGTCATGATCTAGCGTGAGACTGGTCAACCACTCGATGACTCATGGGAATGTTAGAATTCCTCCGCTTTAACGAAGGGCCGCTTTCCGGCCAGGCATATACGCACCCCGGGATCGGGAGAGTGCGGAGCCACCAGGGGCTATCTAGTAGCCCCACTGTCAAACTCCTATGGCTAAGTGAAAGTGTTAAAGCATTATAGTCTGGTAGCCTTGCTCGCTCCGCTATCACCTCCTTAATAGGACCAAGACGTTGGGTTAAGTGTGAACGTGTGTTTCTGCGAACACCTCCGCATTATATGCATGGGGGTTGAAGCCGACGACTGCAATCTTTCAGGTTATACTCATGTATACATAAACGGCCGCCCAGGAGGCATCACATTACTTTCAGGAAAAAGAATAAAAGTAGCCTCATAAAAATTTATAAAAGCATTTCGCTTACAATGAGATTACATGTCACTCAAACATAATATTTTTTGAGCATTGGGCCTCTATCAAACGAGCACCCTCAAGTACTTCCTCAAAGTAGTGCTCAGCAGCCCTTCGACCTATGGCCGAATCCTGCGCTGCAACAGTGGTAGCATCCATCTCTGCCCAGTACGCTTTAGCACAGGCAAAGGCCATACGTGTGTCTTCTATGCACGCCGACCTCTTCATCGCATTTATGCGTGGCACCACATCAAGGACCTGCTGCACCTAGCTGAAATAGCTGCTCGGTTTTGACCTTCCAGGCCATAGCTGATCCACAATAGACCTCATGGAGAGTCCGGACAACCTATTCAGTTCGGCCCATTTGGCTAATTGGTCCGTCAATGAAAGCGGACGCTCGGGAGAAAGGAATTGCTTCCAAAACAGCTGGTCTACTTCGCGGTCCGTATGACTCTGGAAGTACTTGGCCGCATCGCAGCGCTCGCCGCCAAATCCATATACGCATCCTCCAAACTCCACAGCCGATCCAGAGGGGCATACCATGGATCTCCGTACTTCCTCTGCAGCATAAAGGACTTCCCGGCTACAATATCCCTGGCTTCTCGCAGCTCCTCATTCTTCACCCTCATAGCAGAGCGGAGGTCTTTTCCCGTTATAGCAGCCTTCTCAAGGTCTGATGCCTTCGCCTGGTTTTCCTTTTCAAGAGCCCGGCAACGGTCTACGGAGGCTTTTAATTCTACGGCCATATTGGCCATCTTCTTCTGGCTCTCGCCATGTGCGGCCTTCTCGGCTCACAACTCTTCGGCCACCTTCAAAGCAGCCGCATTACCCAATCTTGCTTGTTCCTTGGCTCGAGCAAGTTCCGGCCACAAGGCTTCAACAGTGGCAGCTCCATCTGTAGTCATAACATGTTAAAAACACTGGCATCATACTCTTCCTATTTGGCGTTTACCAGACAAGGATACTTACCCTGCACCTCGTCAAGCCTTCTGTTAACAAGCTCGATGTCGGCATCTACCGCATCCAACCGCCGTTCTAAACGGGCAAACTGGCTCATCCAGCTGGCCACCGGAGCTTCCATCTCCTGCACATAAAGGCAGTATGGTTATTACCTGGGAATATGATCCTCCGTTCGTCATCGTTTCCGACGACAACCGGAGTCTCAGGGGATACTATATACACAGGGCACACCTAGCATGTGCAGGACTATTACACATTCCTTTTTACGTACCTCAAAGCCTGTCAGTAGACTCATAAAAGCTTCATGCAATCCGCTTTCGGCGGACGATATCCTCTCCATCACCATATTCATCAGCACACGGTGATCGTCTGAGATGGCCGCTCGCCCCACCAACTCCCTCAGAACGTCCGATCGCACACTAGACGGCGCCGGACTCTTTTGTCCACTCTCTTCGGGAGCCGGACACGGGGAGCCTCGGGGATCAATAGGATCACCTTCTGGCCTCTCCGAACTCGGAGAGGCCCTCCGCGATGACACTTCAGGGTCGCCCGCTTCCGGAGCGGAGGAGTCCGGAGGAGGCGTCTCGCTCTCCATCATCTCTGGAAGAAGATCCCCTGAAGACGAGCTCATTTGAGAGGGGCTAAGGCCCGAACTGCACAAATGTATGCGGTGGTTATTTTCTCAGAAGAAAGGGATGGCATATCTGTACTATTAAAGTTTTCGGGTCACTTACGACTCCCGGGAGAATTGATCCCCCCGCGGACTTTGTGCGGCAGCAGCGCCCCCCAAGGTAGGGCCCCCGGCGGAAGATTTCTTCTCCCGTTTGGAAGCTTCGGCTTCCGAATTCCCGGGCGCGGTCCTTTTCCTCTTCCGGTCGTCTTCCTTCACGGAGACGCTCGCTCCCTCGGTTAGAATAGGCAGCGTTGGGGGCCCGCATCCGCCCGTATTATCCTCCACAGTGTCTTCCTTCAAGGGATCCGGGCAAGGTGCGGCCTGGAGCATCTTTTCCAATACCGGATTCTCCAAACCCTCAGGGAGGGGGGCCGAACACCGAATCAACTTCGCCTTTGCTAGCCAGTCCTGGTCGAAAAAGCAAACTCTCAGAAATAACTTCGTAACGAAGGAGAGATAATATGTTCGGCCGGAAGATTCCTTACCTGTTCGGCGGCGCGGTTACTATTCAGGCCCACGTCCTCGGTGAATTCCGGACACTCTACTTGAGGTCCGAAGAATAACTTATACATATCCTCGTGCGTCAGGCCGAGAAAATTTTGAATGGCACGCGGACCCTCGGGATTGAACTCCCACAAGCGAAGGGGCCGACGTTTGCAAGGCTGGACTTGACGGACCAGCATAACTTGTATTACCGCGACCAAACTGAGATCTTCGTCGAAGAGATCTCGAATGCGGCTTTGTAATAAGGGCACGTCCTTGGCTGGACCCCAGCTCAGTCCTCTGCTGATCCATGACATCAGTCGTGGCGGAGGGCCCGAGCGAAAAACGGGGGCGGCCGCCCACTTGGCGCTTCTAGGAGTCGTGATGTAGAACCACTCCTGTTGCCACAATGCAGACACCTCTGGGATGGAACCTTTGGGCCACGGAGCTCCTGCCATATTGCGTATTGAGGCGCCTCCACACTCTGCATGTTGCCCCTCGATCATCTTCGGCTTTACTTCAAAGGTCTTGAGCCATAAACCAAAGTGGGGGGTAACCCGGAGGAAGGCCTCGCATACGACAACAAAAGTCGTGATATGCAGGAAGGAGTCCGGAGCTAGATCATGGAAGTCTAGCCCGTAATAAAACATCAAGCCCCTGACGAAAGGATCCAGTGCAAAACCTAGACCTCGGAGGAAGTGGGGGACGAACACGACGCATTCGTTGGGTTTGGGAGAGGGGACGGCCTGCCCCCGGGGAGGCAGCCGATGCGATATTTCGGCGGTCAGATACCTGGCCTCTCTCAACTTTTTGATGTCCTCTTCCGAGACGGAGGAGGGCATCCATCGGCCTTGAAGGCTGGATCCGGACATGACTGAAGGTTCGGAGCACCTGACCTGAGCTTCGGGCGTTTGAGCTTGAGGTGGGGGAAGGATTCGATTGAGCACGGGAGGGAAAAGTAGAAGCTTTGCCCCTTTATAAAGAAGGGTGGATATCAAGCGTCCTCCCCGTGTCCGTTTGGACTTGCCTATGATCTAGGAGTCCTAGAAGCGGTTGGGTTACCCACGCCCGTGTTGATGAGAATCCCGTAATAAGGGGACACGATCTCTGCTTTAACAAGACGTGCCAAGGAAACCACCTCGCATGACACGCTGAGGTGGGTAATTGAACGACTCGGATAAAGGCTTGGCCGTGGCGTGTCGCACCACGGAATACGTCAGCAGATTAGATTTGTGGTAATATTATTATTCTCTCTATGGCAATATGTGGAAACTTATTTTACAGAGCCGGACACTATCTTTGTGTTCAAAATCTTCTATGAAGTACTTGGAGGAGGAACCCGCCTTGCAATGCCGAAGACAATTTGCGCGCCGGACCCGTCGTCATTGAAGCCTGGTTCAGGGGCTACTGAGGGAGTCCTGGATTAGGGGGTGTTCGGATAGCCGAACTATACCTTCCGCCGGACTCCCGGGCTATGAAGATACAAGATTGAAGACTCCGTCCCGCATCCGGAAGGGACTTTCCTTGGCGTGGAAGGCAAGCTTGAAGATACGGATGATCAGATCTCCTACCATTGTAACCGACTCTATGTAACCCTAACCCTCTCCGGTGTCTATATAAACCGGAGGGTTTTAGTCCGTAGGACAACATACACATCAACAATCATACCATAGGCTAGCTTCTAGGGTTTAGCCTCTCTGATCTCGTGCTAGATCAACTCTTGTAATACCCATACCATCAATATTAATCAAGCAGGACGTAGGGTTTTACCTCCATCGAGAGGGCCCGAACCTGGGTAAAACTTCGTGTCCCTTGCCTCCTGTTACCATCCGGCCTAGACGCACAGTTCGGGACCCCCTACCCGAGATCCGCCGGTTTTGACACCGACAGCGGCCATCGCCGCCTCCTCCTGGGTCAGAGGTCTGAAGGGGACCACGCCGGTCCCGCTCCGCGACGCCCGCGGCTCGGCAGCCCAGTGTCCTCTGACCCTGATCACCAGGGCGTGCCCTTCGCTGGCCGCCTCCCCTGAAGCCGGCACCTTCTCCAGCGCCCTCCCCGGCACTGACGCCGGCTTGGTGGGTGGAGCGGCTTGAGGCTCCACCACAAGCGGCGCCTCGCTCGCCGGCGCCCGGGACGCCCCCTCCGGCGCCGCCCGCGTTGCCTCCTCAAGACGGCATCGCCGCCGCCTCCATTGGTCCCCTCCCGCTCGACCAGATCGGTCCGCGGTGGGGTGTCGTCCTCTACAACCACGACCTCCCGGTCGAGGTCCATCGCGTCCGCACGGCCGCCTTGGCCGTGCTACCTTGTCGATGCCGGCATGAAGACCGTCGTCGCCGCCACCATCCCCGCCGGCATCTCTGGCCACGTCGGCCCCTCACCGGATTGCGCCCACGCCGTCACGGCTCTAACGCAGGCCTGGGTCGACGCCACCGCCAGCTCCGCCTCGGCCCGATTCCGATCCCGCCAGGCTAGGCCCTCGGCGTCGGCCGGGTCCAGGCCGAGGTCCGGATCCACCGGCGCCTCATCCTCGTCCTTGTCCCGGTCGGCGGCGCCAGATCGGCTCCTCCGGAACGCGGCGCCCTCGGCGGACGCGGTATCCCCCGCCGCCAGCGCCAGCAAAATCGGCGACTTGAAGCACAAGACAAAAATAATTACGCCGGGTCGAGCAGGGCCGCTCGGCAACTCGGCTCGGGCACAAGAAATCACTTACCCCGGCACCACCAGAACTTCGGGCCTGACCGCCCTCTCCTGTGGAGTGCCGCGCCTCCTCTTGGTGGGCGGCTTTGCGCCTTCGGCCGGGTCTGCCGCGCGCTTGACGGATGGGGCCCGCGGTTGGCGATATCCTTCTCGTGCGGGCGCCGCGATGTCCCCGCCCCCCGAGACGACCCGGCTCCGACCGTGTAGCTGCCGCCTCTACCCGGCGCCGCTGCGTCAACATCTCGCATCAACACTTCTGAAGCCAATCCCGCGACCGGCAACTCAAGGAATATAAACAAGGCTCACCTGATCGGCGCCCTACGCCCGTATCGGCGGCCGCCGCCTCCCCCCCCCATCTTGGGCCTCGGGCTCCTCCTAGGCGTCCCACACCACCTGCGCCTACGCCCGGTCATAAGGGTGTCAGATGGCATTCAGAAGCACCTCTCGTGTTGCATCAGGACGAACGAAAAGACAAGCAAAAGCAAAGTATGGAGACCAGGGACTCACCAACGGTGCCGGGTTCGCACGGTTGTATGGCTGTACGGGTCCTTCCCGAACGCCCAGTCGACCCCCAAGTTGGCCTTGGAGATATCATTAACCCGGTGCGCGATCTGGTCCGCCGCCAATCGCGTATTCGCCATGCAGTTGGGATCCTGCAGGCCAGCCATCTGGCTGATGAGGTGGTTGTGCTGCTGCAGCAGCAGCACCCGCCGGACGATGAAGGCGGTGATAAGGTCGGTGCCGGTGAGCCCCTTCTGCTCCTTCATCACCAACACCCGCTCGCATAGGTTGAGCACCTCTTACGACGGGTGCTTGGGGTAGTACCCCCAGTTCAGCTTCCCCCACGGCGGCTTGTTGATGAACGGCGGGAGGTTGATGCGGTCCTCACCGACGCTGCGGACATAGAAGAAGGAATTCTGCCATTTCTTGGCAGAATCCTCCAGCGGCATCTTCGGACAGTCGGTGCCTGACCGCTTGGTGATAACGGCCGCCCCGCACTCGAACACCTCTCCGGCCTTTAGCCCTTGCTGCTTCGGAGAGAAGAAGCGCACCCAGAGGTCGATCGAAGGCTCGACCCCCCGGTACCCCTCGCAGAGGGTGACGAAGCCGGACAACTGCATGATCGCTCCGGTGCCAAGGTGATGGGGCTGGAGCCCGAAGAACTCCAGAAACTCACGGAAGAAGCCGCTCACGGGCAGCCCGAACCCGTGTTTGAAGTGCAGCAGGAAGACCACCCTCTTCGAGCCTCTGGGCCGCGGCTCCCGCTCGCCTTGCGGGAGGCGAGCCTCGACCTCCTCTGCCCTCAGCAGGCGCCTGGTCGTGGAGGTAGGCGATGTCGTCAAAGGTGACGGTCGAGCCCATCCACGACCCTGACGGCAGCGCCATCAGCCCGTGCGTGAAGAAGAAGAAGAAGAAGAAGAAGAAGGAGAGGTAAAGGAAGATAGCAGGAAAGTTCTGCTCGGAACGGCGGGCGTCTCAGTTGGCGATTCCCAACAATACCGACGATCAAATCTCAGGCAAGTAACATATCGACAGAGAAAGGGAACTACGTATGTTTTCATAAAGGTTTGACCGATAAAGATCTTCGTGGTATTTGTAGGAACCAATATGGGAATCCTGGTCCCGCTATTGGTTATTTACCGGAGAAGTGTCTCGCTCATGTCTACATCATTCTCGAACCCATAGGGTCCGCACGCTTAACGTTCGTTGATGATATAGTACCATGTGAGTTCTGTAAGTTGTTGACCGAATGTTGTTCGGGGTCCCAGATGAGATCACGGACTTTATGAGGAGCTCTGGAATGGTCAGGAGGTAAAGATTGATATATAGGATGATAGTATTTGGTCTCTGGAAGAGTTTCGGAATGCACCGGTTATTTATCGGATCTCTGGAAGGGGTTCCGGGAGGCCACGAGGAGTTATTGGGCTTAACGGGTCAAGAAGAGGGGAGCACACCAGCCCACAAGGGGCTGGCGTGCCCACCTCATGGTGCCAGCCCTAGGGAAGGAAGGGAAGAGGGCTAGCCCCCTCTTACCTTGTCTTCCACGTGAGAAAAAGGAAAGGGGGCTTCCCCTCCTGCCTTCTCCCTTGCGCCATACGAAGGAAAGGGGGCGCACCTAGGGCAGGAGCCCAGGGTAGCCAGCGGCCCCCTTGGGGCGCCCCTAGGGTTGCCTCCCCTCCCCCCATATATATTTGAGGAGAGGAAGGGGAAACACACACCACGATTCCCAAGCCGTGTGTGGCGCCCCCTCCTTCTAGTTCTAGTACCTCCTTCATCCACGTCTGTTGTGCTTGGTGAAGGCCTGCAGAATAGTTTCACCACCACCGTCACCACACCGTCGTGCTGCTGGAACTCATCTACTACTTCGCCTCTCTTGTTGGATCGAGAAGGCAAAGACGTCATCGAGCTTAACATGTGCTGAACACGGAGGTGTCGTACGTTCGGTACTTGATCGGGACGGATCATGAAGGTGAATGACTACATCAACTGCATTGATAAACGCTTCCGCTTAGCGATCTACAAGGGTATGTAGATGCTCTCCCCCTCTCGTAGCTATGCATCTCCATGGATAGATCTTGCGTGTGCATAGAATTTTTTTGTTTTCCATGCAACACTCTCCAACAGTGGCATTATGAGCCAGGTCTATGCATAGATGAGATGCACGAGTAGAACACAAAGGAGTTGTGGGTGGTGAGGTTCATATTGCTTCCCACCAATGTCTTATTTTGATTCGGCAGCATTGTGGGATCAAGCTGCCCGGACCAACCTTACATGTCCACCGACATGAGACCGGTTCCATCGACTGACATGCAACTTGTTTTGCATAAAGGTGGCTAGCGGGTGTCTGTTTCTCCTACTTTATGAAGGAAATATGCCCTAGAGGCAATAATAAAGTTATTATTTATTCCCTTATATCATGATAAATGTTTATTATTCATGCTAGAATTGTATTAACCGGAAACACAATACATGTGTGAATAAATAGACAAACAGAGTGTCACTAGTATGCCTCTACTTGACTAGCTCGTTGATCAAAGATGATTATGTTTCCTAACCATAGACATGAGTTGTCATTTGATTAACAGGATCACATCATTAGAGAATAATGTGATTGACTTGACCCATTCCATTAGCATAGCACTTGATCGTTTAGTTTGTTGCTATTGCTTTCTTCATGACTTATACATGTTCCTATGACTATGAGATTATGCAACTCCCATTTACCGGAGGAACACTTTGTGTGCCACCAAACATCACAACGTAATTGGGTGATTATAAAGGTGCTCTACAGGTGTCTCCGAAGGTACTTGTTGGGTTGGCGTATTTCGAGATTAGGATTTGTCACTCCGATTGTCAGAGAGGT
Source organism: Triticum aestivum (assembly GCF_018294505.1). NCBI lineage: Eukaryota > Viridiplantae > Streptophyta > Magnoliopsida > Poales > Poaceae > Triticum > Triticum aestivum. The sequence goes on from NC_057794.1 coordinate 452,294,137, forward strand.
ATCTCTGGGCCCTCTCGGTAATGCACATCACTTAAGCCTTGCAAGCATTGCAACTAATGAGTTAGTTGTGGGATGATGTATTACGGAACGAGTAAAGAGACTTGCCGGTAATGAGATTGAACTAGGTATTGAGATACCGATGATCGATTCTCGGGCAAGTAACATACCGATGACAAAGGGAACAACGTATGTTGTTATGCGGTTTGACCGATAAAGATCTTCGTAGAATATGTAGGAGCCAATATGAGCATCCTGGTTCCGCTATTGGTTATTAACCGGAGATGTGTCTCGGTCATGTCTACATAGTTCTCGAACCCGTAGGGTCCGCACGCTTAACATTACGATGATAGTTTTATTATGAGTTTATATGTTTTGATGTACAAAAGGTTGTTTGGAGACCTGTATGTGATCACGGACAGGACGAGGAGCCTCAAAATGGTCGAGACATGAAGATTGATATATTGGAAGCCTATATTTGGATATCGGAAGTGTTCCGGGTGAAATCGGGATTTTACCGGACTACCGGGAGGTTACCAGAACCCCCCGGGAGCTTAATGGGCCTACATGGGCCTTAGTGGAAAAGGAGGGCAGCAAGAGAAGTATGGGGCGCGCCCCCCTAGGCCCAAACTGAATTGGTTTAGGGCAATGGGGCCGGGCCCCTCTTTCCTTCTTCCCCCTCCCAAGTCCTAATCCAAATAGGAAAGGGGGGAGTCCTACTCCGGTGGGACTAGGACTCCTCTGCGCCTAGCCCTGGCCGGCCGCACCCCCCCCCTTGCTCCTTTATATACAGGGGCAGGGGGCACCCTAGAGACACAACATTAGATCATTGATCTCTTAGCCGTGTGCGGTGCCCCCCTCCACCATAGTCCACCTCGATAATACTGTAGCGGTGCTTAGGCGAAGCCCTGCGTCGGTAGAACATCAACATCGTCACCACGCCATCGTGCTGACGAAACTCTCACTCAACACTCGGCTGGATCGGAGTTCGAGGGACGTCATCGGGCTGAACGTGTGCTGAACTCGGAGGTGCCATATGTTCGGTACTTAATCGGTCAGATCGTGAAGACATACAACTACATCAACCGCGTTGTGCTAACGCTTCCGCTTTCGGTCTACGAGGGTACATGGACAACACTCTCCCCTCTCGTTGCTATGCATCTCCATGATCTTGCGTGTGCGTAGGAAATTTTTTGAAATTACTACGTTCCCCAACAGTGGCATCCGAGCTAGGTTTTATGCGTAGATGTCATATGCACGAGTAGAACACAAGTGAGTTGTGGGCGATATAAGTCATACTGCTTACCAGCATGTCATACTTTGGTTCAGCGGTATTGTTGGATGAAGCGGCCCGGAGCGACATTACGTGTACGCTTACGCGAGACTGGTTCTACCGACGTGATTTGCACATAGGTGGCTGGCAGGGTGTCAGTTTCTCCAACTTTAGTTGAACCGAGTGTGGCTATGCCGGTCCTTGCGAAGGTTAAAACAACAGCAACTTGACAAACTATCGTTGTGGTTTTGATGCGTAGGTAAGAACGGTTCTTGCTCGGCCCGTAGCAGCCACGTAAAACTTGCAACAACAAAGTAGAGGACGTCTAACTTGTTTTTGCAGGGCATGTTGTGATGTGATATGGTCAAGACGTGATGAGATATAAGTTGTTGTATGAGATGATCATGTTTTGTTGAAGTTATCGGCAACAGGCAAAAGCCTTATGGTTATCTCTCTATTGCATAAGATGCAAGCGCCAAATAATTGCTTTACTTTATCACTATGCGATAGCAATAGTTGCAAGAGCAATTGTTGGCGAGACAACCATGTGACGACACATTGATATAGATCAAGATGATGGAGATCATGGTGTCATGCCGGTGACGATGGAGATCATGATGATGCTTTGGAGATGGAGATCAAAGGCAGAAGATGATGATGGCCATATCATGTCACATATTTTGATTGCATGTGATGTTTATCTTTTATACATCTTATTTTGCTTAGTTCGACGGTAGCTTTATAAGATGATCTCTCACTAATTATCAAGGTACAAGTGTTCTCCCTGAGTATGCATCGTTGCGAAAGTTCTTCGTGTTGAGACACCACTTGATGATCGGGTGTGATAGGCTCTATGTTCAAATACAACGGGTGCAAAACAGTTGCACACGCGGAATACTCAGGTTAAACTTGACGAGCCTAGCATATAACAGATATGGCCTCGGAACACGGAGACCGAAAGGTCGAGCGTGAATCATATAGTAGATATGATCAACATATGATGTTCACCATTGAAACTACTCCATCTCACGTGATGATCGGACATGGTTTAGTTGATTTGGATCACGTGATCACTTAGAGGATTAGAGGGATGTCTATCTAAGTGGGAGTTCTTAAGTAATATGATTAATTGAACTTTAATTTATCATGAACTTAGTACCTGATAGTATCTTGCTTGTCTATGTTGATTGTAGATAGATGGCCCTTGCTGTTGTTCCGTTGAATTTTAATACGTTCATTGAGAAAGCAAAGTTGAAAGATGTTAGTAGCAATGATGCGGATTGGATCCGTGATCTGAGGATTATCCTCATTGATGCACAGAAGAATTATGTCCTTAATGCACCGCTAGGTGACAGACCTATTGCAGGAGGAGATGCAGACGTTATGAACGTTTGGCTAGCTCAATATGATGACTACTTGATAGTTTAGTGCACCATGCTTAAACGGCTTAGAATCGGGACTTCAAAGACGTTTTGAACGTCATGGACCATATGAGATGTTCCAGGAGTTGAAGTTAATATTTCAAGCAAATACCCGAGTTGAGAGATATGAAGTCTCCAACAAGTTCTATAGCTAAAAGATGGAGGAGAATATCTCAAGCAGTGAGCATGTGCTTAGATTGTCTGGGCACTACAATCGCTTGAATCAAGTGGAAGTTAATCTTCCAGATAAGATAGTGATTGACAGAATTCTCTAGTCACCATCACCAAGTTAGTAGAACTTCGTGATGAACTATGATATGCAAGGGATAACGGAAATGATTCCCAAGCTCTTCGTAATGCTGAAATCAACGAAGGTAGAAATCAAGAAAAATATCAAGTGTTGATGGTAGACAAGCCCACTAGTTTCAAGAAAAGGGCGAAGGGAAGAAGGGGAACTTCAAGAAGAACGGAAAGCAAGTTGCTGCTCCAGTGAAGAAGCCCAAGTCTGGTCCTAAACCTGAGACTAAGTGCTTCTACTGCAAAGGGACTAGTCACTGGAAGCGGAACTGCCCAAGTATTTGGCGGATAAGAAGGATGGCAAAGTGAAAAAAGGTATATTTGATATACAGATTATTGATGTGTATTTTACTAGTGTTCGTAGCAACCCCCCCCGGTATTTGATACTGGTTCAGTTGCTAAGAGTAGTAACTCGAAACGGGAGTTGCAGAATGAACAGAGACTAGTTAAGGGTGAAGTGACGATGTGTGTTGGAAGTGGTTCCAAGATTGATATGATCATCATCGCACACTCCCTATACTTTCGGGATTAATGTCGAACCTAAATAAGTGTTATTTGGTGTTTGCATTGAGCATGAATATGATTTGATCATGCTTATTGCAATACGGTTATTCATTTAAGTAAGAGAATAAATTGTTGTTCTGTTTACATATATGGTTACACACACAATGAAAATGGTTTGTTGGATCTCGATCGTAGTGATACACATATTCATAATATTGAAACCAAAAGATGCAAAGTTAATAATGATACTGCAACTTATTTGTGGCACTATCATTTAGGTCATATCGGTGTAAAGCGCATGAAGAAATTCCATACTGATGGACTTTTGGAACCACTTGATTATGACTCACTTGGTACTTGTGAACCGTGCCTCATGGGCAAGATGACTAAAACGCCGTTCTCCGGAACTATGGAGAGAGCAACAAATTTGTTGGAAATCATACATACATATGTATGTGGTCCGATGAATGTTGAGGCTCGTGGCGGATATTGTTATTTTCTCACCTTCATAGATGATTTAAGCAGATATGGGTATATCTACTTAATGAAGCATAAGTCTGAAACATTTGAAAAGTTCAAAGAATTTTAGGGTGAAGTTGAAAATCATCGTAACAAGAAAATAAAGTTTCTACGATCTGATCGTGGAGGAGAGTATTTGAGTTACGAGTTTGGTCTACATTTGAAACAATGCGGAATAGTTTCGCAACTCACGCCACCCGGAACACCACAGCGTAATGGTGTGTCCGAACATCGTAATCGTACTTTACTAGATATGGTGCGATCTATGATGTCTCTTACAGATTTACCGCTATAGTTTTGGGGTTATGCTTTAGAGACGGCCGCATTCACATTAAATAGGGCACCATCGAAATCCGTTGAGACGACGCCTTATGAACTGTGGTTTGGCAAGAAACCAAAGTTGTCGTTTCTAAAAGTTTGGGGTTGCGATGCTTATGTGAAAAAGCTTCAACCTGATAAGATCGAACCCAAATCGGAGAAATGTGCGTTCATAGGATACCCAAAGGAGACTATTGGGTACACCTTCTATCACAGATCTGAAGGCAAGACTTTTGTTGCTAAATTTGGAGTTTTTCTAGAGAAGGAGTTTCTCTCGAAGGAAGTGAGTGGGAGGAAAGTAGAACTTGATGAGGTAACTGTACCTACTCCCTTATTGGAAAGTAGTTCATCACAGAAAACGGTTTCTGCGACACCTACACCAATTAGTGAGGAAGTTAATGATGATGATCATGAAACTTTAGATCAAGCTGTTACTGAACCTCGTGGGTCAACCAGAGTAAGATCCGCACCAGAGTGGTACAGTAATCTTGTTCTGGAAGTCATGCTACTAGATCATGATGAACCTACAAACTATGAAGAAGCAATGGTGAGCCCAGATTCCGCTAAATAGCTTGAGGCCATGAAATCTGAGATGGGATCCATGTATGAGAACAAAGTGTGGACTTTGGTTGACTTGCCCGTTGATCGGCAAGCAATTGAGAATAAATGGATCTTCAAGAAGAAGACTGACGCTGACGGTAATGTTACTGTCTATAAAGCTCGACTTGTTGCGAAAGGTTTTCGACAAGTTCAAGGGATTGACTACGATGAGACCTTCTCACCCGTAGCGATGCTTAAGTCTGTCCGAATCATGTTAGCAATTGCCGCGTTTTATGATTATGAAATATGGCAGATGGATGTCAAAACTGCATTCTTGAATGGATTTCTAGAAGAAGAGTTGTATATGATGCAACCGGAAGGTTTTGTCGATCCAAAGGGAGCTAACAAAGTGTGCAAGCTCCAGCGATCCATTTATGGACTGGTGCAAGCCTCTCGGAGTTGGAATAAACACTTTGATAGTGTGATCAAAGCATTTGGATTTATACAGACTTTGGAGAAGCCTGTATTTACAAGAAAGTGAGTGGGAGCTCTGTAGCATTTCTGATATTATATGTGGATGACATATTACTAATTGGAAATGATATAGAATTTCTGGATAGCATAAAGGGATACTTGAATAAGAGTTTTTCAATGAAAGACCTCGGTGAAGCTGCTTACATATTGGGCATTAAGATCTATAGAGATAGATCAAGACAGTTAACTGGACTTTCACAAATCACATACCTTGACAAAGTTTTAAAGAAGTTCAAAATGGATCAAGCAAATAAAGGGTTCTTGCCTGTGTTACAAGGTGTGAAGTTGAGTAAGACTCAATGCCCGACCACTGCAGAAGATATAGAGAAAATGAAAGATGTTCCCTATGCTTCAGCCATAGGCTCTATCATGTATGCAATGCTGTGTACCAGACCTGATGTGTGCCTTGCTATAAGTCTAGCTGGGAGGTACCAAAGTAATCAAGGAGTGGATCACTGGACAGCGGTCAAGAACATCCTGGAATACCTGAAAAGGACTAAGGATATGTTTCTCGTTTATGGAGGTGAAAAAGAGCTCATCGTAAATGGTTACGTTGATGCAAGCTTTGACACTGATCCGGACGATTCTAAATCGCAAACCGGGTACGTGTTTACATTGAACGGTGGAGCTGTCAGTTGGTGCAGTTCTAAACAAAGCGTCGTGGCGGGATCTACATGTGGAGCGAAGTACATAGCTGTTTCGGAAGCAGCAAATGAAGGAGTCTGGATGAAGGAGTTCATATCCGATCTAGGTGTCATACCTAATGCATCGGGTCCAATGAAAATCTTTTGTGACAATACTGGAGCAATTGCCTTAGCGAAGGAATCCAGATTTCACAAGAGAACCAAGCACATCAAGAGACGCTTCAATTCCATCCGGGATCTAGTCCAGGTGGGAGACATAGAAATTTGCAAGATACATACGGATTTGAATGTTGCAGACCCGCTGACTAAGCTTCTTCCACGAGCAAAACATGATCAGCACCAAGGCTCCATGGGTGTTAGAATCATTATTGTGCAATCTAGATTACTGACTCTAGTGCAAGTGGGAGACTGAAGTAAATATGCCCTAGAGGCAATAATAAAGTTATTATTTATTTCCTTATATCATGATAAATGTTTATTATTCATGCTAGAATTGTATTAATCGGAAACATAATACATGTGTGAATACATAAACAAACAGAGTGTCACTAGTATGCCTCTACTTGACTAGCTCGTTGATCAAAAATGGTTATGTTTCCTAAACATAGACATGAGTTGTCATTTGATTAATAGGATCACATCATTAGCGAATGATGTGATTGACTTGACCCATTCCGTTAGCATAGCACTTGATCGTTTAGTTTGTTGCTATTGCTTTCTTCATGACTTATACATGTTCCTATGACTATGAGATTATGCAACTCCCGTTTACCGGAGGAACACTTTGTGTGCCACCAAACGTCACAATGTAACTGGGTGATTATAAAGGTGCTCTACAGGTGTCTCCAAAGGTACTTTTTGGGTTGCCGTATTTCGAGATTAGGATTTGTCACTCCGATTATCGGAGAGGTATCTCTGGGCCCTCTCGGTAATGCACATCACTTAAGCCTTGCAAGCATTGCAACTAATGAGTTAGTTGCGGGATGATGTATTATGGAACGAGTAAAGAGACTTGTTAGTAACGAGATTGAACTAGGTATTGAGATACCGACGATCGAATCTTGGGCAAGTAACATACTGATGACAAAGGGAACAACGTATGTTGTTATGCGGTTTGACCGATAAAGATCTTTGTAGAATATGTAGGAGCCAATATGAGCATCCAGGTTCCTCTATTGGTTATTGACCGGAGACATGTCTCGGTCATGTCTACATAGTTCTCGAACCCGTAGGGTCCGCACACTTAATGTTACGATGACAGTTTTATTATGAGTTTATATGTTTTGATGTACCAAAGGTTGTTCGGATTCCCAGATGTGATCACGGACATGACAAGGAGTCTCTAAATGGTCGAGACATGAAGATTGATATATTGGAAGCCTATATTTGGATATGGGAAGTGTTCCGGGTGAAATTGGGATTTTACCGGACTACCGGGAGGTTACCGGAACCCCCCGGGAGCTTAATGGGCCTACATGGGCCTTAGTGGAAAAGGTGGGCAGCAAGAGGAGTATGGGCCACACCACCCCCCAGGCCCAAACTGAATTAGTTTAGGGCAAGGGGGTCGGCCCCCTCTTTCCTTCTTCCCCCTCCCAAGTCCTAATCCAAATAGGAAAGGGGGGAGTCCTACTCCCGGTGGGAGTAGGACTCCTCCTTGCGCGCCTAGCCCTGGCCGGCCGCACCCCCCCTTGCTCCTTTATATACAGGGGCAGGGGGCACCCTAGAGACAAAACATTAGATCATTGATCTCTTAGCCGTGTGCGGTGCCCCCCTCCACCATAGTTCCACCTCGATAATACTGTAGCGGTGCTTAGCCGAAGCCCTGCGTCGGTAGAACATCAACATCGTCACCACGCCATCGTGCTGACGAAACTCTCCCTCAACACTCGGCTGAATCGGAGTTCGAGGGACGTCATCGGGCTGAATGTGTGCTGAACTCGGAGGTGCCATACGTTCGGTACTTGATCGGTCGGATCGTGAAGATGTACGACTACATCGACGGCGTTGTGCTAACGCTTCCGCTTTCGGTCTATGAGGGTACGCGGACAACACTCTCCCCTCTCATTGCTATGCATCTCCATGATCTTGCGTGTGCATAGGAATTTTTTTGAAATTACTACGTTCCCCAACACTTTAGCTGAATCGGATTTGACTATGGCGGTCCTTGCATAAGGTTAAATAGCAACTTGATAATCAACATTGTGGTTTTGCGTAGGTAAGAACAGTTCTTGCTAGTTGCCCGTAGCAGCCACGTAAAACTTATAGAGGACGTCTAACTTGTTTTTGCAGGGCATGTTGTGATGTGATATGTTCAAGATGTGATGTGATATATGTTGATGTATGAGATGATCATGTTTTGTAATAAGTTCACGACTTGCATGTCGACGAGTACGACAACCGGCAGGAGCCTTAGGGTTGTCTTTAATTATTGTATGACATGTGTGTCAATCACTTAGCGCCATGTAATTGCTTTACTTTATCGCTATGCGTTAGCAATAGTTGGCGAGACGACCTCGACGCAATAATGGAGATCAAGGTGTCATGCCGCTGATGATGGAGATCATGCCGATACTTTGGAGATGGAGATCAAAAGCACAAGATGATTATGGCCATATCATGTCACATATTTTGATTGCATGTGATGTTTATCCTTTAAGCATCTTATTTTTCTTAGAGCGGCGGTAGCATTATAAGATGATCCCTTCACTTAATTTCAATATAAAAGTGTTATCCTCGAGTATGCATCGTTGCTAAAGTTCATCATCTCGAAGCACCTCATGATGATCGGGTGTGATAGATTCTATGTTCACATACAATGGGTGTAAGCCAGTTTTGCACATGCAGAATACTTGGGTTAAACTTGACGAGCCTACCATGTAAAAACATGGTCTCAAAACATTGGAGACCAAAATGTCGAATGTGAGTCATATAGCTGATCTGATCAACATAGAGGTGTTCACCATTGAAGACTACCCCATCTCACACGATGGTCAGACATGGGTTAGTTGATTTGGATCATGTATCACTTAGAGAACTTGAGGGATGTTGATTTAAGTGGGATTTCATTAGTAATTTGACTATTTGAACTAAAATTTATGATGAACTTAGTCATAGTTTTTGCAAATCTACGTTGTAGATCAATGGCCCGTGCTACCATTCCCTTGAATTTTAATGTGTTCCTAGTTTGGTCATGCACCCTTGAATTTTAATGTGTTCCTAGTTTTTGCAAATCTACGTTTATGTATACTACACAACCTTCTTCTTGTAGACGTTGTTGGGCCTCCAAGTGCAGAGGTTTGTAGGATAGTAGCAAATTTTCCTCAAGTGGATGACCTAAGGTTTATCAATCCGTAGGAGGCATAGGATGAAGATGGTCTCTCTCAAGCAACCTTGCAACCAAATAACAAAGAGTCTCTTGTGTCCCCAACACACCCAATACAATGGTAAATGTATAGGTGCACTAGTTCGGCGAAGAGATGGTGATACAAGTGGTATATGGATAGTAGATAATGGTTTTTGTAATCTGAAAATATAAAAACAGCAAGGTAACTAATGATAAAAGTGAGCGTAAACGGTATTGCAATGTGTTGAAACAAGGCCTAGGGTTCATACTTCCACTAGTGCAAGTCCTCTCAACAATGATAACATAATTGGATCACATAACTATCCCTCAACATGCAACAAAGAGTCACTCCAAAGTCACTAATAGCGGAGAACAAACGAAGAGATTATGGTAGGGTACGAAACCACCTCAAAGTTATTCTTTCCAATCAATCCGTTGGGATATTCCTATAAGTGTCACAAATAGCCCTAGAGTTCGTACTAGAATAACACCTTAAGACACAAATCAACAAAAACCCTAATTTCACCTAGATACTCCAATGTCACCTCAAGTATTTGTGGGTATGATTATACGATATGCATCACACAATCTCAGATTCATCTATTCAACCAACACAAAGGACCTCAAAGAGTGCCCCAAAGTTTCTACCGGAGAATCACGACGAAAATGTGTGCCAACCCCTATGCATAGGTTCATGGGTGGAACCCGCAAGTTGATCACCAAAACATACATCAAGTGAATCACGTGGTATCCCATTGTCACCACAGATACGCACGGCAAGACATACATCAAGTGTTCTCAAATCTTTAAAGACTCAATCCGATAAGATAACTTTAAAGGGGAAACTCAATTCATTACAAGAGAGTAGAGGGGGAGAAAACATCATAGGATCCAAATATAATAGCAAAGCTCGCGATACATCAAGATCGTATCACCTCAAGAACACGAGAGAGAGATATCAAACACATAGCTACTGGTACATACCCTCAGCCCCGAGGGAGAACTACTCCCTCCTCGTCATGGAGAGCACCGGGATGATGAAGATGGCCACCGGAGAAGGATTGCCCCCTCCGCAGGGTGCCGAAACAGGGTCTAGATTGGTTTTCGGTGGCTACGGAGGCTTCTGGCGGCGGAACTCCCGATCTATTGTGCTCCCGGATGTTTTTAGGGTATATGGAGATATATAGGCAGAAGAAGTACGTCAGGGGGGCCACGAGGGTGGAGGGCGCCCCCCCCCCCTACCTCGTGGCCTCCTCGAAGCTTCCCTTACATGCACTTCAAGTCTTCTGGGCTTCTTTCCTTCCAAAAATGGGTTCCGTGAAGTTTCAGGTCAATTGGACTCCGTTTGGTTTTCCTTTTCTTCTAAACCCTAAAACAAGGTAAAAACAGAAACTGGCACTGGTCTCTGGGTTAATAGGTTAGTCCCAAAAATGATATAAAAGTGTATAATAAAGCCCATAAACATCCAAAACAGTAGATAATATAGCATGGAGCAATCAAAAATTATAGATACGTTGGAGTCGTATCAGTGGTCCGATGAGTGTTGTGGCTCGCGTCGGGTATCGTTATTTAAATACCTTCACAGATGATAGGAGAAGATATGGGTATATCTACCTAATGAAACACAAGTCTGAAACATTTGAAGAGTTAAAAGAATTTCAGAGTGAAGTGGAGAATCATTGTAATAAGAAAATAAAGTTTCTACAATCTGATCACGGAGGCGAATATTTGAGTTACGAGTTTGGCCTTCATATAAAATGGAATAGTTTCACAACTCACGCCACCTGGAATACCATAGCGTAATGGTGTGTCCGAACATCGTAACCGTACTTTATTAGATATGGTGCGATCTATGATATCTCTTACCAATTTACAACTATCATTTTGGGGTTATGCATTAGAGACAACTGCATTCACTTTAAATAGGGCACCATCTAAATCCGTTAATACGACACAGTATGAACTGTGATTTGGCAAGAAACCTAAGCCGTCGTTTCTTAAAGTTTGGGGTTGTGATGCTTATGTGAAAAAGCTTCAGCCTGATAAGCTCGAACCCAAATAGGAGAAGTGCGTCTTCATAGGATACCCAAAAGAAACTGTTGGGTACACCTTCTATCATAGATCCGAAGGCAAAAATCTTTGTTGCTAAGAATGTATCCTTTCTAGAGAAGGAGTTTCTCTCGAAAGAAGTAAGTGGGAGGAAAGTAGAACTTGATGAGGTACTTGTACCTTCTCTCGAATTGGAAAGTAGCTCATCACATAAATCAGTTTGAGTGATGTCTACACCAACTAGAGAGGAAGCTAATGATAATGATCATGAAACTTCAAATCAAGTTACTACCGAACCTCGTAGGTCAACCAGAGCATGTTCCGCACCTGAGTGGTACAGTAATCCTCTTCTAGAAGTCATCTTACTAGACCATGACAAACCTACGAACTATGAGGAAGTGATGATGAGCCCAGATTCCGATAAATGGCTTGAGGCCATGAAATCTGAGATCCATGTATGAGAACAAAGTGTGGACTTTGGTTTACTTGCCCGATGATCGGCACGCCATAGAGAATAAATGGATCTTCAAGAAGAAGACTGACGCCAATGGTAATGTTACTGTCTACAAAGCTTGACTTGTTGCAAAAGGTTTTTGAAAAGTTCAAGGAGTTGACTACGATGAGACTTTCTCACCCGTAGTGATGCTTAAGTCTGTCCGAATCATGTTAGCAATTGTCGCATTTTCTGATTATGAAATCTGGCAAATGGACGTCAAAATTGCATTCCTTAATGGATTTGTCGATCCTAAAGGTGCTAACAAAGTGTGCAAGCTCCAGCGGTCCATTTATGGACTGGTGCAAGCATCTCGGAGTTGGAATATATGCTTTGATAGTGTGATCAAAGCATATGGTTTTATACAAACTTTCAGAGAAGCCTGTATTTACAAGAAAGTGAGTGAGAGCTCTGTAGCATTTCTAATATTATATGAGGATGACATATTGTTGATTGGAAATGATATAGAATTTGTGGATAGCATAAAAGGATACTTGAATAAGAGTTTTTCAATGAAAGACCTCGGTGAAGCTGCTTATATATTGGGCATGAAGATCTATAGAGATAGATCAAGACGCTTAATTAGACTTTCACAAAGCACATACCTTGATAAAGTTTTGAAGAAGTTCAAAATGGATCAGTTAAAGAAAGGGTTCTTGCTTGTGTTACAAGGTGTGACGTTGAGTTAGACTCAATGCCCGACCACTTCAAAAGATAGAGAGAAAATGAAAGTCATTCCCTATGCCTCAGCCATAGGATCTATCATGTATGCTATGCTATGTACCAGACCTGATGTGTGCCTTGTTATAAGTCTAGCAAGGAGGACCCAAGTAATCAAGGAGTGGATCACTGTACAGCGGTCAAGAACATCCTGAAGTACCTAGAAAGGACTAAGGATATGTTTCTCGTTTATGGAGGTGACAAAGAGCTCGTCGTAAATGGTTAGGTCGATGCTAGCTTTGACACTAATCCAGATGAATCTAAGTCACAAATTGGATACATATTTATATTGAATGGTGGAGCTGTCAGTTGGTGCAGTTCCAAGCAAAGCGTCATGGAGGGATCTACGTGTGAAGCGGGTACATAGCTGCTTCGGAAGCAGGGAATGAAGGAGTCTGGATGAAGGAGTTCATATCCGATCTCGGTGTAATACCTAGTGCATCGGGTCCAATGAAAATATTTTGTAACAATACTGGAGCAATTGCATTGCTGAAGGAATCTAGATTTCACAAAAGAACCAAACACATCAAAAGACGCTTTAACTCCATCCGTAATCAAGTCAAGGTGGGAGACATAGAGATTTGCAAAATACATACGGATCTGAATGTGGCAGGCCCGTTGACTAAGACACTTCCACGATCAAAACATGATCAGCACCAAGACTCCATGGATGTTAGAATCATTATAATGTAATCTAGATTACTGACTCTAGCTAGTGCAAGTGGGAGACTGAAGGAAATATGCCCTAGAGGCAATAATAAAGTTGTTATTTATATTTCCTTATATCATGATAAATGTTTATTATTCATGCTAGAATTGTATTAACCGGAAACTTGATACATGTGTGGATACATAGACAAAACACAGTGTCCCTAGTAAACCTCTACTAGACTAGCTCGTTAATCAAAGATGGTTAAGTTTCCTAACCATAGACATGTGTTTTCATTTGATGAATGGGATCACATCATTAGGAGAATGATGTGATGGACAAGACCCATCCGTTATCTTAGCATGTTGATCATTTAGTTTTATTGCTATTGCTTTCTTCATGTCAAATACATATCCCTTCGACTATGAGATTATGAAACTCCCGAATATTGGAGGAATACCATGCGTGCTATCAAACATCACAACGTAACTGGGTGATTATAAAGATGCTCTACAAGTATCTCCGAAGGTGTTTGTTGGGTTGGCATAGATCAAGATTAGGATTCGTCACTCCGAGTATCAGAGAGGTATCTCTGGGCCCTCTCGGTAATGCACATCATAATAAGCCTTAGAAGCAATGTGACTAATGAGTTAGTTGCGGGATGATGCATTACAGAACGAGTAAAGAGACTTGCCGGTAATGATATTGAACTAGGTATAAAGATACCGATGATCGAATCTCGGGCAAGTAACATACCAATGACAAAGGGAATAATGTATGTTGTCATTACGGTACAACCGATAAAGATCTTCATAGAATATGTGGGAACCAATATGAGAATCCATGTTCCGTTGTTGGTTATTGACCGGAGAGGTGTCTCGGCCATGTCTACATAGTTCTCGAACACATAGGGTCCGCACGCTTAACGTTCGATGACGATTTTATATTATATGAGTTATGTGATTTGGTGACCGAATATTGTTCGGAGTCGCGGATGATATCACGGACATGACGAGGAGTCTCTAAATGGATGAGAGCTAAAGATTCATATATAGGACGATAGTATTTGGACACCGTAAGTGTTCCAGGGGTACCGGGTACGTATCGGGTTACCAGAAGGGGTTCCGGGCAACCCCCGGCAAACTATATGGGCCTAATGGGCCAAGTGAGGGACCGACCAGCCCCTAAGGGGCTGTTGTGCCCCCTATAGGCCGAATAGGAGTTGAAGGAAAGGAAGGGAAGGGAGAAGGAAAGGGGAGGATTCGGTCTCCCCCTCTTCTTCCCCTCCCCCTCTCTTTCCTTCCCTATCGGGGGGATGAACCCCAGGCAGGCAACGGAACCCGGATCCTTTTCAAAACAACAAGGCCTGCATCGCCCCTCAATCCGGCCCAACCTTGGCCGAGTTGCTCGACTCGGCCAGGTCGCTCGACCCGGCCAAGCAGGTCGACCCGGCCAGGCTCCTCGACTCGGCCCCAACAACCAAGCTCAAGACCTCTCCAGCAAGCCAGCACCGCCCTTGGCGTGTTCTCCAAACCCGGCCAAGGGTCAGCGACCGTCCCATCCCAGTCGTATGATGGGACGAGTCTCCACCAGCTAATGATCAACTCCACCGTACCCCTCCCATGCCGCTGGTCAGCCGGACGAGGCAACAGTGCCCTCCACCTACCCGCTGACTAGGGCCGGCGTGGCTATAGTGTCCTACGCCTACCCACTGGCTAGGCCTGGTGTGGCAACAGTGTCCCGGCATGACCAATGACGCCTACAAGCGGTGACCTGACGGAGCGTCACTGTAGCCGACTCAACCGAGCCATGCCCTGACAATCGACAAGACGACACATAGTGCCCCCCTAGGCGCATGGGGCCCGCGCCCGGAGAACCCAGCGAGCCCTGGTACCCGGCGGGTCCCAGCACCGAGTTCCTGTACACTGACAACCCGGCCCTACGGCCTTGTAACATTACCCTTGTACCCCTGGGGGTTGACCTATAAAACCCCAAGGAGCCCCATGCATACGGGAAGAACCCACTTCATTCACACAATCGATCACACACACCCAACAGAGAAACACCCAAGGAGAGGGAGCTGCCTAAGCCTTGGCCGGACCTCCTTGTTCCTCCATATAGCACTAGGAGCAACTCTGTAGTGTTACATATAAAACACACTCGGCAGGACTATGGGTGTTATCTCTCCGGAGAGCCTCGAACCTGGGTATATCTTGCGTCCCGCTCTCGCTCATGTCGACCTCGCCTATGGAGCCCACCAGTGCCCTCGAGCTTCCTCCTCTCTTTAACCATCCCATGGCATCTGTCGTGCGCCCACCACGACAGTTGGCGCCCACCGTGGGGCAGCTCGAGGTCCTGGCCGGGAGCATGCTTCAGACGGGGATTCTCTCCGACTCCGACGAGCCCGTAACGCTGGAGGACGACGTCATCGACGCGCTCGCCGCCTCCTTCGCCATGCTGCGCATCTCCGATGCGCCTACGGACGACGAGTACCCCCGCGAGGTACTGCTACCTCTTGAGCTTGCGTTGGATTTCCTCGAAGAGGAAAGGATGATGCAGCAGAGTAGCGTCAGTATTTCCCTCTGTTTTTGAGAACCAAGGTATCAATCCAGTAGGAGGCCACGCTCAAGTCCCTCGTACCTGCACAAAATGATAGCTACTCGCAACCAACGCGATTAGGGGTTGTCAATCCCTTCACGGTCACTTACGAGAGTGAGATCTGATAGATATAATATTTTTGGTATAGAGATGCAAAGTGAAAAGTAAAAGGCAAAGTAAAAAAGCAAAGCAAGATTAAAGTGATGGAGATTGATATGATGAGAATAGACCCGGGGGCCATAGGTTTCACTAGTGGCTTCTCTCAAGAGCATAAGTATTCTACGGTGGGTGAACAAACTACTATTGAGCAACTGACAGAATTGAGCATAGTTATGAGAATATCTAGGCATGATCATGTATATAGGCATCACGTCCGTGACAAGTAGACCAAAACGATTCTGCATCTACTACTATTACTCCACTCATCGACCGCTATCCAGCATGCATCTAGAGTATTAAGTTAAAAACAGAGTAACGCTTTAAGCAAGATGGCATGATGTAGAGAGATAAATTCATGCAATATGAAATAAACCCCATCTTGTTATCCTCGATGGCAACGATGCAATACGTGCCTTGCTGCCCCTTCTGTCACTGGGAAAGGACACCGCAAGATCGAACCCAAAGCTAAGCACTTCTCCCATGGCAAGAAAAATCAATCTAGTAGGCCAAACCAAACTGACGATTCGAAGAGACTTGCAAAGATAACCAATCATACATAAAAGAATTCAGAGAAGATTCAAATATTATTCATAGATAGACTGGATCATAAACCCACAATTCATCGGTCTCAACAAACACACCGCAAAAAGAAGAAGATTACATCGAATAGATCTCCACAAGAGAGGGGGAGAACTTTGTATTGAGATCCAAAAAGAGAGAAGAAGTCATCTAGATAATAACTATGGACCCGAAGGTCTGAGGTAAACTACTCACACTTCATCGGAGAGGCTATGATGATGTAGAAGCCCTCTGTGATGACGGCCCTCTCCGGCGGAGCTCCGGAACATGCCCCAAGATGGGATCTCGTGGATACAGAAAGTTGCGGCAGTGGAATTAGGTTTTTGGCTCCGTCTCTGTTCTTTTGGGGGTACGTAGGTATATATAGGGGGAAGAAGTATGTCGGTGGAGCTTCGGTGGGCCCACGAGGGTGGGGGCGCACCTGGGGGTATAGGGCGTGCCCCCTACCTCGTGCCCACCTCGAAGCTTCCTTGGTGTAGGGTCCAAGTCTCCTGGGTCATATTCGGGAAGAAAATCACGTTCCAGAAAGGTTTATTCCGTTTGGACTCCGTTTGATATTCCGTTTCTTCGAAACACTGAAATAGGCAAAAAAACAGCAATTCTGGGCTGGGCCTCCGGTTAATAGGTTAGTCCCAAAAAAATATAAAAGCGGAAAATAAAGCCCAATATAGTCCAAAACAGTAGATAATATAGCATGGAGCAATAAAAAATTATAGATACGTTGGAGACGTATCAGGCATCCCCAAGCTTAATTCCTGCTCGTCCTCAAGTAGGTAAATGATAAAAAGAGAATTTTTGATGCGGAGTGCTACTTGGCATAATTTCAATGCAAATCTTCTTAATTGTGGTATGAATATTCAGATTAGGAAGATTCAAGACAAAAGTTCATATTGACATAGAGAATAATAATACTTCAAGCAAAACAACAAAGCAATTATGTTTTCTTAAAGTAACATGGCCAAAGAAAGTTTATCCCTACAAAATCATATAGTTTAGTCATGCTCCATTCTTGTCACACAAGAATGCTCTCATCATGCACAACCCCGATGACAAGCCAAGCAATTGTTTCATACCTTAATAATTTCAAACTCGTAAACTTTCACGCAATACATGAGCGTGAGCCATGGATATAGCACTATGGGTGGAATAGAGTATAATGATGGGGGTTATGTGGAGAAGACAAAAAGGAGAAAGTCTCACATCAACGAGGCTAATCAATGGGCTATGGAGATGCCCATCGATTGATGTTAATGCAAGGAGTAGGGATTGCCATGCAACAGATGCACTAGAGCTATAAATGTATGAAAGCTCAACAAAAGAAACTAAGTGGGTGTGCATCCAACTTGCTTGCTCACGAAGACCTAGGGCACTTGAGGAGGCCCATTGTTGGAATATACAAGCCAAGTTCTATAATGAAAATTCCCACTAGTATATGAAAGTGATAACTCAAGAGACTCTCTATATGAAGAACATGGTGCTACTTTGAAGAACAAGTGTGGAAAAAAAGGATAGTAGCATTGCCCCTTTTTATTTATTTTCTTTTTGGGGGGCCTTCTTTTTTTTATGGCCTTTCTCTTTTTTTGGGACAATGCTCTATTGAATGATGATCATCACACTTCTATTTATTTACAACTCAATGATTACAACTCGATACTAGAACAAAGTATGACTCTATATGGATGCCTCCGGCGGTGTACCGGGATATGCAATGAATCAAGAGTGACAAGTATGAAAAAATTATGAATGGTGGCTTTGCCACAAATACTATGTCAACTACATGATCATGCTAAGCAATATGACAATGATGAATGTGTCATGATAAACTGGATGGTGGAAAGTTGCATGGAAATATATCTCGGAATGGCTATGGAAATGCCATAATAGGTAGGTATGGTGGCTGTTTTGAGGAAGATATAAGGAGGTTTATGTGTGAAAGAGCGTATCATATCACGGGGTTTGGATGCACCGGCGAAGTTTGCACCAACTCTCGATGTGAGAAAGGGCAATGCACGGTACCGTAGAGGCTAGCAATGATGGAAGGGTGAGAGTGCGTATAATCCATGGACTCAACATTAGTCATAAAGAACTCATATACTTATTGCAAAAATCTACAAGCCATCAAAAACCAAAGTATTACGCGCATGCTCCTAGGGGGATAGATTGGTAGGAAAAGACCATCGCTCGTCCCTGACCGCCACTCAAAAGGAAGACAATCAAATAACACCTCATGTTTCAAATTTGTTACATAACGTTTACCATACGTGCATGCTACGGGACTTGCAAACTTTAACTCAAGCACTTCTCAAATTCACAATTACTCTACTAGCATGACTTTGATATTAATTACTACCTCCATATCTCAAAACAATTATCAAGCATCCAACTTTTCTTAGTATTCAACACACTCAAAAGAAAGTTTCACAAATCTTGAATACCAAGCATGTTATTATTAAGCAAATTACCATGCTATTAAGACTCTCAAAATAATCTAAGTGAAGCATGAGAGATCAATAGTTTCTTTAAAAAAAATACACCACCGTGCTCTAAAAGATCTAAGTGAAGCACATAGAGCAAAATTATAGCGCTCAAAAGATATAAGTGAAGCACATAGAGCAAAACTACTTAGCTCAAAAGATATAAGTGAAGCACATAGAGTATTCTATCAAATTCTAATTCATGTATGGCTCTCTCAAAAGGTGTGTACAGCAAGTATGATTGTGGCACACTAAGAACCAAAGACACAAATAATACAAGACGCTCCAAGCAAAACACATATCATGTTGGTGAATAAAAATATAGCTCCGAGTAAATTACCGATGGAAGTGGACGAAAGAGGGGATGCCTTCTGGGGCATCCCCAAGCTTTGAATTTTTGGTGTCCTTGGATTATCTTTGGGGTGCCATGGGCATCCCCAAGCTTAGGCTCTTGCCACTCCTTGTTCCATAATCCATCACAAGAATTCACCCAAAACTTGAAAACTTCACAACACAAAACTCAATAGAAATCTCGTGAGCTCCGTTAGAGAAAGAAAACAAAAGACCACTTCAAGGTACTGTAATGAACTCATTCTTTATTTATATTGGTGTTAAACCTACTGTATTACAACTTATCTATGGATTATAAACTATTTTACTAACCATAGATTCATCAAAATAAGCAAACAACACACGAAAAACAGAATCTGTCAAAAACAGAACAGTCTGTAGTAATCTGTAACTAACGCAGACTTCTGGAACTCCAAAAAATCTAACAAACTTGGACGACCTAGACAATTTGTTTGTTGATCAGCAGCAATGGGAATCAGTATTTTATCACGTTCTGGTGATTTTTAACAATTCGGCCACTGAACGCAAAGTTTCTGGAAATTACAGCAAAATCAAATAACTATCATCCAAGAAGATCCAATAGGTCTAACTTGGCACAAACACTAATTAAAACACAAAACCACATCCAAACAGAAGGTAGATGGGTTATTTATTCCCTAACAGAAGAAAAACACAAAAAACTAAAAATAAAATTGGGTTGCCTCCCAACAAGCGCTATCGTTTAACGCCCCTAGCTAGGCATAAAAGCGAGGATAGATCTAGGTATTGCCATCTTTGGTAGGCAATCCATAAGTGGCTCCCATGATAGTTTCATATGGCAATTTTATTTTCTTTCGTGGAAAGTGTTCCATGCCCTTTTTTAATGGAAATTGAAATCTAATATTCCCTTCCTTCATATCAATAATCGCACCAATCGTTCTAAGGAAAGGTCTACCCAGAATAATAGGGCAAGAAGGATTGCAATTTATATCAAGAACGATGAAATCTACGGGCACATAATTCCTATTTGCAACAATAAAAACATCATTAATCCTTCCCATAGGTTTCTTAATAGTAGAATCCACAAGATGCAAGTTTAGAGAGCAATCATCAAAATCACAGAAATCTAGCAAATCACACAAAGTTTTGGGGATAGTGGAGACACTAGCACCCAAATCACACAAAGCATAAAACTCATGATCTTTAATTTTAATTTTAATAGTTGGTTCCCACTCATCATAGAGTTTTCTAGGAATAGAAACTTTCAACTCAAGTTTTTCTTCATAAGATTGCATCAAGGCATCAACAATATGTTCGGTGAAGGCTTTCTTTTGACTATAAGCATGTGGAGAATTTAGCACGGATTGCAACAAGAAAATACAATCAATTAAAGAGCAACTTTCATAATTAAATTCCTTGAGATCCAATATAGTGGGTTTAGCAACATCTAGATTTTATTTCTTTCAATCCCACTTTCATCAATTTCATCATAAAGATCTAAATACTCTGAATTTTTAGAACGCCTTCTAGGTAAAGGAAGATCATATTCAGTTTCATCAAGATTCATATTGCAAAACAAAGATTTAATAGGAGACACATCAATAACTTTTAGATCTTCATCTTGATTTTCATAGGAATTGGAAGAACACGCTTTAATAAAGGCATGTTTGGAAGCACGCATCCTAGCGGTTCTTTCCTTGCACTCATCAATGGAAATTCTCATGGCTTTGAGAGACTCATTGATATCATGCTTAGGAGGAATAGATCTAAGCTTTAAAGAATCAACCTCAAGAGAAATTCTATCAACGTTCCTAGCAAAATCATCAACTTTAAGCAATTTCTCTTCAAGCAAAGCATTAAAATTCTTTTGTGAATTCATAAACTCTTTAACACTATTCTCAAATTCAGAGGGCATCTTATTATAATTTCCATAAGAGTTGTTGTAGGAATTCCCATAATTATTAGAAGGATTACTAGGATATGGCCTAGGATTAAAATTCCCTCTATAAGCGTTGTTACCAAAATTATTCCTAGCAACAAAATTCACATCCATAGATTCATTGTTATTCTCAATCAAAGTAGACAAAGGCATATCATTAGGATCAGAAGAAACACTCTTAGTAGCAAATAATTTCATAAGTCCATCCATCTTTCCACTCAAAACATAGATTTCTTCTATCGCATGCACTTTTTTATTAGAAGATCTTTCAGTATGCCATTGAGAATAATTAACCATAATATTATCTAGGAGTTTAGTAGCATCTCCTAAAGTGATTTCCATAAAAGTGCCTCCCGCGGCCGAATCTAAAAGATTTCTAGAAGC
Source organism: Triticum aestivum (assembly GCF_018294505.1). Classification (NCBI taxonomy): domain Eukaryota; kingdom Viridiplantae; phylum Streptophyta; class Magnoliopsida; order Poales; family Poaceae; genus Triticum; species Triticum aestivum. The sequence continues at coordinate 452,315,901 of NC_057794.1, forward strand.
AAAATTCAATCCGGCATAAAAAATTTGTATAATCATCCACAAGTTCAAACCATGAGTAGGGCAATTACGTATCATTAATTTCATTCTCTCTCAAGCTTGTGCAACATGTTCATGATCAAGTTGCTTAAAATTCATAATATCATTTCTAAGAGAGATGATCTTAGCGGGAGGAAAATACTTAGAGATAAAAGCATCTTTGCACTTGTTCCAAGAATCAATACTATTTTTAGGCAAAGACGAAAACCAAGCTTTAGCACGATCTCTAAGCGAAAAAGGAAATAGCTTCAATTTAACGACATCTTTTTTCTTTTGCATATCACATAAATCAACGAAGCTATTCAGATGAGTAACGGCATCTTCACTAGGAAGGCCAACGAATTGATATTTTATAACAAGATTCAACAAAGCAGTATTGATTTCACAAGATTCAGTATTAGCAAGAGGAGCAATTGGAGTGCTAAGGAAATCATTATTATTGGTATTGGTGAAGTCACACAATTTGGTAGTATCTTGAGCCATCGCGACAAACAAGCAATCCAACACACGAGCAAACAAAAGGGCAAGCGAGAAAAAGGCAAACGGAGAAAGAGAAGGAGAAGGAGATTGAGAAAGAGAGGGCGAATAAAATGGCAAGGGTGAAGTGGGGGAGAGGAAAACGAGAGGCAAATGGCAACTAATGTAATGCGAGAGATAGGGATTGTGATGGGTACTTGGTATGTTGACTTTTTGCGTAGACTCCCTGGTAACGGCGCCAGAAATTCTTCTTGCTACCTCTTGAGCTTGTGTTGGATTTCCCCGAAGAGGAAAGGATGATGCAGCAGAGTAGCGTAAGTATTTCCCTTAGTTTTTGAGAACCAAGGTATCAATCCAGTAGGAGGCCACGCTCAAGTCCCTCGTACCTGCACAAAACGATAACTACTCGCAACCAACGCGATTAGGGGTTGTCGGTCACTTACGAGAGTGAGACCTGATAGATATAATATTTTTGGTATTTTTGGTATAGAGATGCAAAGTGAAAAGTAAAAGGCAAAGTAAAAAAGCAAAGCAAGATTAAAGTGAGGGAGATTGATATGATGAGAATAGACCCGGGGGCCATAGGTTTCACTAGTGGCTTCTCTCAAGAGCATAAGTATTCTACGGTGGGTGAACAAATTACTGTTGAGCAATTGACAGAATTGAGCATGCATCTAGAGTATTAAGTTAAAAACAGAGTAACACTTTAAGCAAGATGACATGATGTAGAGAGATAAATTCATGCAATATGAAATAAACCCCATCTTGTTATCCTCGATGGCAACGATGCAATACGTTCCTTGCTGCCCCTTCTGTCACTGGGAAAGGACACCATAAGATCGAACCCAAAGCTAAGCACTTCTCCCATGGCAAGAAAAACCAATCTAGTAGGCCAAACCAAACTAATGATTCGAAGAGACTTGCAAAGATAACCAATCATACATAAAAGAATCCAGAGAAGATTCAAATATTATTCATAGATAGACTTGATCATAAACCCACAATTCATCGCTCTCAACAAACACACCGCAAAAAATAAGAAGATTACATTGAATAGATCTCGACAAGAGAGGGGGAGAACTTTGTATTGAGATCCAAAAAGAGACAAGAAGCCATCTAGCTAATAACTATGGACCCGAAGGTCTCATGTAAACTACTCACACTTCATCGGAGAGGCTATGATGATGTAGAATGCCCTCCGTGATTACGGCCCTCTTCGGTGGAGCTCCGGAACAGGCCCCAAGATGGGATCTCGTGGATACAGAATGTTGCGGCGGTGGAATTTGGTTTTTGGCTCCGTCTCTGTTCGTTTGGGGGTATGTAGGTATATATAGGAGGAAGAAGTACGTCGGTGGAGCATCGGTGGGCCCATGAGGGTGGGGGCGCACCTGGGGGTATAGGGCGCGCTCCCTACCTCGTGGCCACCTCGAAGCTTCCTTGGCGTAGGGTCCAAGTCTCCTGGGTCATATTCGGGAAGAAAATCACGTTCCAGAAAGGTTTGTTCCGTTTGGACTCCGTTTGATATTCCGTTTCTTCGAAACACTGAAATAGGCAAAAAAATCAGCAATTATAGGCTGGGCCTCCGGTTAATAGGTTAGTCCCAGAAATAATATAAAAGTGGAAAATAAAGCCCAATATAGTCCAAAACAGTAGATAATATAGCATGGAGCAATCAAAAATTATAGATACGTTGGAGACGTATCAGGTACTTAGGCTTTCCGACTACGGCGCTCCCACCGGCACGATGCACCTCTGTGTGGAGGTTTTCATCACTGACATTGACGCCTCCTCATCGTAGAGCGTGGCAAGGAAGGCCGCCGAAGCTAAGGCCGCGGCGGATAGGGTCGGCTCGCCCAACCCGCTGCACGCCTCCAACATCGTTGAGGTTCGGACTCGCCTCAACGACGATCACCAGCGCCTGCTGGACCTCACTCAGACACTCGCCGCCATGCAGCGTCACCTCGACTCCGCCCAGCTGGAGCGCAACACCGCCTATGACTTCACGCTTGCCGCCCCTGAGCCGAGCCGGGTCGCCGACGTGCGAGCCCGGGGTGGCGCGATCGGGCGCGCTTTCGGCGCCCTCCCTCCCGTCTACGAGACTCCCACGAAGAAAATGCGCGCCGCCAAAACGGCCGCGACTGGCATGGATCAGCTTGCGGGCGAAGAGCTGCAGGGTCGCCTCAAGAGGGTGAACGGCCTCCTCGCTGCGGATAACGCGCAGCAGGACCGCCTCAACTAACTCACCAAGTCGGCCGGATCCGGCTCCGCTCGTGTCGCTGGACCCGCCGATTTCCAGCACACGGCATCTTCGCCACCCGGAGAGGCGCACTCCGGCCGCACCCGGACCCGGCGCAACCCCGCCCTGATGGCCGCTGGTGGCTTGGCGGACGAGCCGGCCTCCAAGGCCCGGCGCCGCCTCGATCCCCTACTCCAACCCGGCCGACGTCCGAATGTAGGCGACCCGGCCCCCTGCGGCGTAGTAACCGACCGGCTGGGCCCATGCGACATCGACAAGACCGATGCTCGTCACCACCTCGACTGACTTGCCCTCTCCCAGGAGCTGGAGGAGACCGGCCTAGTCGGACCGGCGTGCTTCGGGCCACGCATCCGGGGCGGACCCTTCACCAAAGGGTTTACGCTCCCCCGTGACACCCCCAAGTACAACGGCACTATGAAGCCGGAGGACTGGCTCACCGACTACACCACCGCCATCGACATCGCCGGCAGCAACCACCGCCTTGCCATGCGCTACGCGCCTCTCATGCTCCAGGGGTCAGCCCGCCCCTGGTTGAACAGTCTGCCGGCCGGCAGCATCAACACGTGGGTCGATTTCGAGCAGGCATTCGTGCGCAACAATACCGGCACCTACAAGCGACCCGGCCGCCCCAGTCAGCTTGCCATGTGCGTGCAGGGGGGCGGCGGAAACCGGCCGCGAGTACCTCACATGCTGGACCGAGCTCCAGAACAGCTGCGAGGGCGTCCACGAAGTTCAAGCCATCCAGTACTTCATCAACGGGTGCTGAGACGGCACCCTCCTCAAGCACAAGCTCTTGTGCTCCGAGCCGGCCACTATGGCCACGCTCATGGTAACGGCGAACAAGTACGCCAACGCCGACTCCGCCATGAATGCATCCGGCGCCAAGTCCGGATGCCACAACAACGCGAACCGAAGCGCCATCTCGGCGCCGGCGCGAGCAGCGGAGACCCGTCACTCGTGAAGATGGTCCAGGCCCACCTCCAACCACCGCGCCAGCCGCGTGAAGCTGCACGGTGCAATGGAACCCGGCCAGAGGGCCGTCGTCATCGCCGCGCCGGCCTGAGAAAGCCGCCCCATCTCGTCGCTCAGGACCCGCAGGCGGGTCTGGGCGGCGATCATGTTCTCCAAGAAGGTCCAGGCCACATTCAGGTCGGTCCCGGAGCCCACGACTCCCTGCGGGTCTCGCTGAAAGCGGACGGCCTCCTCCGCCAGTGGGAGCGTCTCCGAGAAGGTCCCTGATAAGAAGAAAATCAAGTCAGAAGAAAACTACTAAGGAAGAGAGGCCGGAGACCCAACCCGGCAGCAACAACAAAACCAAAGAAAAATACTTACTGGAGAAGGACTCTTCCAGGTGCTGCGCTTCGAGCAACGTACCGTGCTGCTCCCAGGCGATGGTGCGGTCGCGCTCCTCCAGCGCCTTCTCCGGGTCGGCGACCATGGCAGGGGCCGCCTTCAGCTCGCCATCCTTGTCCCCGGCCTCCTTCACAGCCTCCTCACGGAGCCGGGTCTCCTCCGCCGTGGCCACCAGTGCCTTCAGGCACTTCACCTCGGCCTGGAGCTGCCCCTTGTCGTCGGCCAGCTTGTCGCGCTGCTGGTCCGCCTCAGCAAGGGCCTGCTGCGCCTCCACGACCTTGGCGGCCTCCGCCTTGAGGCGCTCCACCTCAGCCTCGAGCCGGCTCTTATCGCCCGCCAGTTGCTCCAGCATCCGGCTGGCCTCATCAAGCGCCTGTCGTGCTCCCGTCGCCTCTGCCTTCGCCGCCTCCACCTCGGCCCCGAGCCGGCCGACGTCCGCAACAAGCCGGTCATAGCGAAAACCGGCCCGAATCAGTCGGGTCCTCCAAGACAGCACCTCGGCTGTAGAATAAGAAACTTAGTGATAAAGAACTGCATTAAGATTCGACCCAACTGCATGAAAGAACTGCATTAAGATTCGACCCAACTGCCACGCAGTTGGCCCGAATCTCGGGGGCTACCCCCCGTGGGTGCGCTAGTGCACCCCCACTAGAAAAGAGCATGAAGAAGAAATACCTGTCGTGACACGGAGCTCCTCCTCCTTGGCGGCGAACCCCTCCTTGAGACGCCGATGCGTCTCAAGGAGCCGATTGAAGACGTTGACCCGGTAGGAGTCAAGTTGCTACAAGAAGAAACAATCAGCACAAGCCGGCAAGATAAGATTCGGCCCAACTGCCACGCAGTTGGCCCGGATCTCGGGGGCTACACCCAGTGGGTGCGCTGACGCGCCCCCATGAAGAGAAAAATGATGGTAAAAGAAAAAAAAGAGCGCGGACGGAAACTTACGAAGACAGCGTGCTCCAGCTCCTGCGTCGCCTCGACCTCAGTCTGGGCGTAGGCCTTGATCCGGTCTGTCCACCCGCGCAAGCGACGGGTCACGGTGGCCATCGCCGCCTCCTCCTGGGTCAGAGGTCTGAAGGGGACCATGCCGGTCCTGCTCCGCGACGCCCGCGGCTCGGCAGCCCAGTGTCCTCCGGCCCTGATCGTCAGGGCGTGCCCTCCACTGGCCGCCTCCCCTGAAGCCGGCGCCTTCTCCAGCGCCCTCCCTGGCACCGACGCCGGCTCGGTGGGTGGAGCGGCTTGAGGCTCCACCACCAGCGGCGCCTCGCTCGCCGGCGCCTGGGATGCCCCCTCCGGCGCCGCCCGCGTCGCCTCCTCAAGACGGCATCGCCGCCGCCTCCATTGGTCCCCTCCCGCTCGACCAGATCGGTCCGCGGTGGGGTGCTGTCCTCTACAACCACGACCTCCCGGTCGAGGTCCATCGCGTCCGCACGGCCGCCTTGGCCGTGCTACCTTGTCGATGCCGGCACAAAGATCGTCATCGCCGCCATCGTCCCTGCCGGCATCTCTGGCCACGTCGGCCCCTCGCCGGATTGCACCCACGCCGTCGCGGCTCTAACGCAGGCCTGGGTCGACGCCACCGCCAGCTCCACCTCGGCCCGATTCCGATCCCGCCAGGCTAGGCCCTCGGCATCGGCCGAGTCCAGGCCGAGGTCCGGATCCACCGGCGCCTCGTCCTCGTCCTTGTCCCGTTCGATGGTGCCGGATTGGCTCCTCCGAAATGCGGCGCCCTCGACGGACGCGGTATCCGCCGCCGCCAGCGCCAGCGAAATCGGCCACTTGAAGCACAAGACAAAAATAATTACGCCGGGTCGAGCAGGGCCGCTCGGGAACTCGGCTCGGGCACAAGAAATCACTTACCCCGGCACCGGAACTTCGGGCCTCGCCGCCCTCTCCTGCGGAGCGCCACACCTCCTCTTGGTGGGCGGCTTCGCGCCTTCGGCCGGGTCTGCCGCGCGCTTCACGGATGGGGCCTGCGGCGGGGCGATATCCTTCCCATGCGGGCGTCGCGCCGTCCCCGCCCCCCGAGATGACCCGGCTCAGACCGTCCAGCCGCCGCCTCTACCCGGCGCCGCTGCGTCAACAGCTCGCATCAACACTTCTGAAGCCATCCTGCGACCGGCAACTCAAGGAATATAAACAAGGCTCACCTGCTCGGCCCCTGCGCCCGTATCGGCGGCCGCCTCCTCCCCCCCCCCGTCTTGGGCCTCGGGCTCCTCCGAGGCATCCCGCACCACCTGCGCCTGCGCTCGGTCATAAGGGTGTCGGATGGCATTCAGAAGTGTAAGGGCACATTTATCCTTAAGTGTTTTGGTGATTGATGGCAATACTCGTGCGGACTAATCGTGTGCCTTGTGACCCACAGATACTTCTTCATCAGGCACAAGACGATTCGGTGCCTCTCGGAGCTAGTGAAGCCGGCGTTGTTCTACGTTTCTCTTTGGTGGAGTTGAGTCGTAGGAGAGCCGTACTATTAAGAGGGGGTCCGCGTCGGAAAGGTAGGGTGGGATCACACGTACACTTGCCCCTCCTTCCCTTGCACCTTGGAGCTACCCTTCGTTATCATGGTTGTGCGAAAAACTGTCGACTACTGCTGTGCATGCGGTAGTACCGCGGCAGGCCACGGTAGTACCGCCCCTCGGGTGCGGTAGTACCGTGGTACCTTGGCCTAGTGCCGCTCCAGCGCGGTAGTAGGGGCGGATGTAATTTTTTACATCCGTGCCCCTCACGGTAGTACCGCTCCGTTGGCGCGGTAGTACCGCCGCACTCTGGCCTAGTGCCGCTCCGGTGTGGTAGTAGGGGCGGATGTAACTTTTTTTACATCCGCGGCACCCACGGTAGTACCGCTCGCTCCGCGCGGTAGTACCGCGGGGCCCACGGTAGTACCGCTCCCATGGAGTTGTAGTACCGTGGCCCTTCCGCCTAGTACCGCTGCGTCGCGGTAGTAGGCGCGGATGTAATTTTTTACATCCGTGCCTACCACGGTAGTACTGCGCCTTGTGGGCGGTAGTACCGCGTCGGGTTTTTGTACCACCCTAGTTTCTGCGGAAGTAGGCACGGATGAAATTTATTTCGTCCGCGCCCTTCCCAGGCCGTGACCCTCCTGCCTTGCGGTAGTACCGCAGGGGGAGCGGTAGTACCGCGCCAGCAGTAGTACCGCTCCTAGCTCAGGCTTGGTCCGGCCTGTGGAGCTGCCACGGTAGTACCGTGGTCTCACACGGTAGTACCGCTTGTTGTCGCGGTAATACCGCTCCCCTGGAGCGGTAGTACCGTGAGTCGCGGGCAGAACTAGTGGATAACGGTTGGATCTTTTCCCCGACTATATAAGGGATGTCTTCTACCTCTAGTTGACTACCTCTTCCACCTCTAAGCTCCATTGTTGCTCCAAGCTCCATTTTCGCTCGATCTCTCTCCCTAGCCAATCAAACTTGTTGATTTGCTCGGGATTGGGTGACAAGGGCCCGATCTACACTTCCACCAAAGGATATTTGATTCCCCCACTTATCCCTTGCGGATCTTGTTACTCTTGGGTGTTGAGCACCCTAGACGGTTGAGGTCACCTCGAAGCCATACTCCATTGTGGTGAAGCTTCATGGTGTTGTTGTTGTTGGGAGCCTCCAATTGTTGTGGAGATTGCCCCAACCTTGCTTGTAAAGGTTCGGTCGCCGCCTTCAAGGGCACCAATAGTGGAATCACGGCATCTCGCATCGTGTGAGGGCGTGAGGAGAATACGGTGGCCCTAGTGGCTTCTTGGGGAGCATTGTGCCTCTACACCGCTCTAACGGAGACGTACTTCCCTTTAAAAGGAAGGAACTCCGATAACACATCCTCGTCTTCACCGTCTCCACTCTTGGTTATTTCGTGCCTTTACTTTTGCAAGATTACTTATTGTTACATCTCTTGCTTGCTTGTGTGCTAGTTGTTATTGCATCATATAGGTTGCTCACTTAGTTGCATATCTAGACAACCTATTTGTTGCGAAGTTTAATTTGGTAAAGAAAAGCTTAAAAATTGTTAGTTGCCTATTCACCCCCCCCCTCTAGTCAACCATATCGTTCCTTTCAATTGGTATCAGAGCCTCGTCTCTTTATTAAGGACTTCACCGTCCGAAGAGTATGGTTGACACCCACGATGGTGTGGAGGAACACTCCGGTGTGAATCCTATCTCATCTTCGGCCGAAGGGGGAACCTCGGTCTCTCGTGAGGAGTTCAATGTGGCTTTGGACACATTGAAAACCTCCATGACGGCCGAGGTTAAAAGCATGTTTAATGATTTCTTAGAGGGACTTAAACTATCTACCGCACCTATGAAAGTGGGTGATCCCACTAACAAGGTGACGGATGCTTTCTCCGATAAGGGGGAAGCTAACAATGAAAAGAGTCCTTCTACTAGTGGTAGAAATGGCACCGGCATCTTTGCCCATGTGGAACCCCCGGTCTATGGAGGGCCTATCCCCTCCACTCATTTGAATCATGCTGGTCCACCTCCTAAGTATGAAAAAGGTGTAGATTTTGATAATTGGGTCTATCGCTTTAAGCGTCATTTGAAACATGTGAACACTAACCTTTGGAGAGTCATTGAAGAAGGTTTTTATCCTCATGACCCAAGCAACTTCACCCCTCGAGAAGCCGTGGACAATCAATTCAATGAGAGTGCTCTCTTCATCATTCAAGATGCAATTCTTCCCGAAGATCTCCCTCACCTTCGACCCCACGTCGTGGCTAAAGAAGCATGGAAATGTGTTGAGGGCCTCTATCGTGGAAGTGCTAGCATTCAACGGTCCAACTATGAAGTGGTGCAAGATGAAGCCGACGAGTTTGCAATGAAAGAAGATGAAGAACCTCGTGAGCTCTTTCGAAGAGTAACCAAACTCGCGGTGGCACTTCGAGATCATGGAAGCAAGGATACGGATGACAATTGGATCAAGCGAAAGTTCCTCAAGGCCATGATGCCCTACAACAAAGCCATGTCCTCCGTCATTCGTCAACGACCGGACTTTCACACCATGACCTCAAGTGAAGTGTTGGATGAGTTCGTTGCAATGAACATCTTGGACAAGACCGCCGAAAATGCGGTGCTCCGTTCTCAAAGAGCTAAGAAGCCTAACCTTGCCTTGAAGGCCAAGGTCATTGTCGAAGAAGAGGAAGAAGTGGAAGATGAGGAAAGCAACCCCGAATACACCAAGTTCGACTACCATGAACACATGGCCCTTGCTTCAAGACAATTTTGGAGCAAGAAGAGCTCAAGACCCAACTTCAACAAGAATAACTCAAGTGGCGTCAAGGGCAAGCAACGAGTTAGAACTTGCTTCAACTGTGGCAATGTGAGCCATTTCGTTGCGGATTGTCCTTACGAGAAGAGGGAAGACCATGGTGGCAAGTTCATTCGAAAAGACAAAGCCAAGTCCATCCCCAACAAGAACAACTTCACCAAGAAGACTCCCACTCGTGGGTTGTTGGTTCAAGAAGAATACCAAGAGGATGATGATGATGATGAGAATGAAGAAGCAACGGCCATGGCATCCATTGCCATTGCTACTCCTTGGGTGTCTCTCTTCGAATCACCCAACGAAAACATCACCGCTAGATGCCTCATGGCGAAGGCTTCAAACAAGGTAACCCCCAACATCACAACCACCATCATTTCTAATCCCTCCATGGAGGATTGCATTGATGGACATGTTGAGTCTAATGAGGAAGTGAATGAATTAGAGTCCTTCATGAGTAAGCTAAAGGGAAAGTCCAAGAAGCACTTTGTTGCTCTCTTGGAACAACTTGGTGAGGCCAATGACATGATCGAGGCTCACGAAGAAACCATCTCCAAGATGGAAGGTCATAGTCGTGACTATGCCGATGAGATATCGGATCTTTCAAATGCTCTTGAGGAAGAGCGTGTGCATCATTTGACTCTTGAGGAGTCACACAATGATGCCCATGCTAAGTTAAAGAAAGATCTTGATCATGCTCTTGTCATGTCTCGTGTGCTAACCTCCGAGAAGGCTAAACTTGGGGTTGATCATGCTAGACTCAAAGAGGAGTTTGAGATACTTGACAAGGCCCACAAGGTCTTAAAGGGTACTCATGCTACCCTCAAAGAGTCTCATGCTCAAATCCAAGTTAAGCTAATCAAGGAAAAAGCCACCTTTCCTCATATGGTATTAATTGATAATGCATGTGCTACTAACCCTTGTTGTGAGCATGTGCATCTTATGGAGGAAAATGCTAAGTTGAAGGATCAACTTGAGAAGGGCCTTGTGACTTGCATTCAAGGTGAGAAAAACCTCAACGACCTTTTGAGCAATCAAAAGGAAGTTGTGGGCAAAGAAGGAATTGGGTTTGCACCCAAGTCCAAGAGCAAGAAGAAGAAGATCAACAAGGCCAACCGTCCTCCTCCCCTCAAACAAACTTTTGTGAAAGAGGGAGACGGAGCTTCCAAGAAGAAGAAGGAGAAAGTGAAGGAAGTTGATGTTCAAAAGGGCAAGAACGTTTCCTCAAACAAAGCCGGCGACTTTAACCCTTCATATGTGTTGTGCCGTGCTAGTGATGGACATGTTTATGCTAAATTTGTTGGTTCTCCTTATGAGTACATTGAATGGTCTATTTGGGTTCCCAAGGCCCTTGTTACTAACATCAAAGGACCCATTACTAAATGGGTACCTAAAACCAAGCATTGATCTCGTGTAGGTGTTTGCTTCCGGTGGGGGATCATGGTTGCTCGATAGTGGAGCAACAAATCATATGACCGGGAGAAAGGACTTGGTGGTGGATGTGCAAGAGACTCCATCTATGCCCACCAATGTCGAGTGGGGTGATGCATCACATTCTAAGGTATTGGGCCTCGGCAAGGTTGTCATTTCTCATGATCTAACGATCGAGAAAGTCATGCTTGTTGAGTCCCTTGCATTCAATTTACTTTCCGTTCGTCAACTTGCACTCATGGGTTTTGCCACATTCTTTGATATTGATACCGTGGCCCTCTTGTGGAGCAAGACTCTTAAAGTAGCCTTTGTTGGGCATGTCGAGAATGGTCTCTATGTGGTTAACTTTTCGGAGCAACCCACTAAGACCGCGACATGCCTAATGGCTAAAGTTGACGTGGGATGGCTTTGGCATCGCCGTTTGGCCCACGTCAATATGAGATCTTTGCAAAGTCTCCTCAAGGGGGACCATGTTCGTGGACTAACAAATGTGAGTTTTGCCAAAGATCGTGCGTGCAGTGCTTGTATCGAAGGAAAGCTTCATGAAAAGGCACACCCTCCCTCAACCATCATCTACTCGAAGAGACCCTTGGAGCTCCTTCACATGGATCTCTTTGGGCCTCCATCTTTTGATAGTCTTGGAGGAAGAAAGTATTGCTTGGTGATTGTGGATGATTACTCAAGATATACTTGGGTATACTTCTTCAAGAGGAAGAGTGAGACCCAACAAACCGTCATCAACTTTGCAAATGAAGCTCAACATCAACATGATGCAAAGATCTTGACAATAAGAAGCGACAACGGCACCGAGTTCAAGAACTACACCTTGGATGAGTTTCTTAGTGACGAGGGGATCAAGCATCAATATGCGGCACCTTATACCCCTCAACAAAATGGTGTTGCGGAGAGGAAGAACCGGACGTTGATGGATGCGGCAAGGACCATGATGGCGGAGTTCAAGTCTCCATACAACTTTTGGGCCGAAGCCATCAACACAGCATGTCATGCATCCAATCGGCTCTATCTTCGCAAAGGCTTGAACAAGACTCCTTATGAGATCCTCACCGGCAACAAGCCCAACCTCAAGTACTTTCGAGTGTTCGGTTGTAAGTGTTTCATTCTCAAGAAAGGTGTTCGGTTGTCTAAATTTGAAGCTAGAGCTCATGAGGGCATATTTGTTGGTTATGCTACAAACTCTCATGCTTACCGTGTCCTCAACAAGTCCACCGGACTCATTGAGGAGACGTGTAACGTGGAGTTTGACGAAAATAACGGCTCCCAAGTCGAGCAAAGTGGTACTTGTGATATAGGTGATGAAATTCCTCCCCAAGCCATAAGAAGAATGGGTATTGGTCACATCCTACCCATTGAGGAACCCCTTGTGGCCGAAGGAGAAGGACAATGCTCTACTCAAGTAGAGCCATCACCTCATCAAGACCCACATGCTTCCGAAGAACAATGTGAAGGCCCTCAACCTCATGAACAAGACCAAGGGCAAGATCTACCTCAAGACCGTGATGAACCACTAAATGATGCCCAAGGTCAAGTTCTCCCCCTCGAGCTAGTTCAAGATCAAGATCAACCTCAAGATCAAGAACAAACTCAAGACGGCGCTCAAGATCATCAAGTCAACCCTCCTCCGTCCACACCCGAGGAGGAATTAGAGCGTCGTGCCGCGAAGATTGCTTCCAAGCTCACCAACCAAGGCCATCTCATGGAAAATGTGGTCGGAAGTCTTCGTAAAGGGGTAAGCACTCGTAGACAATTGGCAAACTATTGTGAACATCACGCGTTTGTCTCTTGTGTTGAACCCCAAAAGGTTTATGAGGCGCTCGAAGACCCGGATTGGCTCAATGCCATGCATGAAGAACTCAACAACTTCGAGTACAACAAGGTGTGGAGATTGGTGCCAAGACCATCCGGGAACCACAATGTCATTGGGACCAAGTGGATCTTCAAGAACAAGCAAGATGCCCATGGGAACATCATTTGCAACAAGGCAAGATTGGTAGCACAAGGCTACTCCCAAGTCGAGGGTATCGACTACGGTGAAACCTTCGCTCCTGTTGCTCGTCTTGAATCCATTCGTTTGTTGATTGCTTATGCTTCCCATCACAACTTTAAGTTGCAACAAATGGATGTGAAAAGTGCTTTTCTTAATGGTCCCCTTAATGAATTGGTCTATGTCAAGCAACCCCCCGGGTTCGAGGATCCCTACTTTCCGGATCACGTGTATCAACTCGATAAGGCACTCTATGGCCTTAAACAAGCCCCACGTGCGTGGTATGACCACCTTACCGAGTTGCTACAAGATCGTGGTTTTGAAGTAGGGCTAATCGACCCCACTCTTTTTACTAAGAAGGTCAACGGGGAGTTGTTTGTATGCCAACTATATGTTGATGATATTATCTTTGGTTCCCCTAACAAAGCTTTCAATGAAGAATTTGCCGCTCTCATGACCTCCAAGTTTAAGATGTCTTCGATGGGAGAGTTGAAGTTCTTCCTTGGTTTCGACATCAAGCAAAGAAGAGAAGGAACCTTCATCAACCAAGCCAAATATACTCAAGACATGCTTAAAAGATTCAAGCTAAGTGATGTCAAGCCGGCTACTACACCAATGCCTACCAAGTGCCAACTTGACATCGATCCCAATGGTAAAGCGGTGGATCAAAAGGTATATCGCTCCATGATTGGATCCTTGCTTTACCTTTGTGCATCTAGACCGGATATCATGTTGAGTGTGGGGATGTGTGCACGTTTTCAAGCCGCACCAAAGGAAAGTCACTTTGTGGCGGTCAAACGAATCTTTCGATATTTGGCTCATACCCCAAACTTTGGCTTATGGTACCCAAGAGGAGCAAACTTCAAGCTTGAAGGTTTCACGGATTCCGATTGGGCGGGAGACAAAGTGGATAGGAAGTCCACTTCCGGAGGGTGTCAATTTCTTGGCTGCTCTTTGGTAAGTTGGTCTTCCAAGAAACAAAGTTGTGTGTCTCTCTCGTCCACCGAAGCGGAGTATGTGGCGGCCGGTAGTTGTTGTGCTCAACTCCTATGGATGAGGCAAACTTTAAAGGAGTACGGTGTCACTTGTGACAAAGTGCCTCTTTGGTGTGATAATGAAAGTGCCATCAAGATTTCCCTCAACCCGGTGCAACACTTCAAGACGAAGCACATTGAGATTCGGTATCACTTCATTCGGGATCACATTCGGCGAGGGGAGATCGAGCTCAAGTATGTCAACACTCATGATAACCTTGCAGATATTTTCACGAAGCCATTGGATGAAGCAAGATTTCGCGAGTTAAGGCATGAGCTAAATATCATTGATTTGAGCAATGTGACTTGAACCCGTGCACCCCCCACCACACTCAACTTGTTGTCTAGTTTAGATGTAGGCATGGACATAGGGGGAGTGTTGTTCTCTCAATGAACTCTCCCTCCCCCCATTATGCATAAATAGATCACCTCTTTCACATTAGCCATTTTTGATGGTACTTGTGCTTCAAAGACGAGTTTTGGTCATGGGCCCAAGGATAATTCTTCGCGGTGCCATACCATCCAACTCAAACATAGGTGGCTTCGGCCACCGCCCTCTCTCTCCTCGAGAGACCTTGTTACTTAGGGTTTTACTGTTGTTCCTTTGCTTTTGTGCTGCTTTGGGTTGTGTCTGTTTTTCGATGCAAAGGCGTGTTTTTCTCTCTTGTTCGAAACCCTTGGTGGCATGAGCTCACGGTACTACCGCGGTCGGCCACGGTACTACCGCGGCCAATCACGGTACTACCGCTGATGGGAGCACGGTACTACGCACCCAAGCGGCATGAGCTCACGCCTGATGGAGCGGTACTACCGCCACGGCGCGGTACTTCCGCCCGGGCGGTACTACCGCGATGACCCGCGGTACTACCGCGCCGGTTCGGGCTCGCGGGGATAAGGTCGGGGAGGGGGAGTTCTAACTCCCCCATACCCATTCGTCCCTTTCTCTCCTCATAGCCCGTTCCTCTCTCGTGCTCACGAACGGAGCCGGCGTTCGTCGCCGGATCTCCTCCACCGGCTGCCCTCCCGTGATTCCGTCCGGTGGGATCGTTCCCCACCACGTGCTCTTGCTATGGACCAAGGTTTTTCCCCAAATCCTTCTCCGTGATGATTGTATTTGGTTTTTCTAGGTTTTGGGGGAGGCTTGCATGTTCTTGAGATTTCTCGGCTAGATCTCTGCAAGAGTAGGATGAAGGAGTGTAGTATTGCATAGGATTTATACTTGTATTGTTGTCTTGCTCTAGATCTGGTCACCGTAGCACCGCCATGGCTTCGCGGGTCTTTTCAGATTCAAATCCTGCTTGATCCGACGCGACGCGGTACTACCGCCCGTATGGCGCGGTACTACCGCTCCCACGGTACTACCGCTTCTATGGCGCGGTACTACCGCGCGCCGTGCGGTACTAACGTCGTACTACTGCCCCAGCCACGGTACTACCGTGACCCCTCACGGTACTACCGTGTCTGGAGCTCTAGTAAGACCTTAGTATCACACCCCATGGCAGTTCTACCGTGGGTCACCTCTATCGCATGCTAACTTTCTCGTTTATCTTCTATGGGTTTCATGTGCAGTCTTTTTAGCCTTTGCATTGATCCTTTTCGACTTGTTTTGGTGCTTTGCGTGTGTGTTTTAGGTGGTGGCTCTCGCCGGGCCAATCCCGTCCGTGACACTGGTTCCAAGCGTCTGCGCAACCCAGGCGAAGTTCCCGAGGGATCATCTGCGTCGAAGCGCAATGTCAAGTCCACCGCCAGCAAGCACAAGGAGCCCGCCAGGGGCATGGATGAGATAGGCGCTCGAGAGTATGTCCGTATCAGGCAGCTTCACCCATATGCGACCCCACGCTCCACTATCAGAGGATGTGAACTGTTCTGGAACAAGACTCAAACCCAGATCTACTTGGATGTCATCAAGAACAAGCAGAATACCTATGTAGAGGTGAAGTGGATTGAGATGCACCACATGAGGAAGGACAAGTTTCGTGACTACTTTGGGGAGGCTCTGGACTTGGTGGAGCAGTTTGGCATTGAGCATGTGATCTCGTTCCACATGGACTATGACCCTGAGATCATTTGTCAGTTCTTTGCCTCAGTGTACTTCCACACCAATGATGAGAGGAGGATGACGTGGATGACCAATGGCCGCCAGCTGTCTGCTACCTGGAAGGAGTTCATGGAGTTACTTCAAGTTGCTGATGATGGACTTGACACTCCTGTTGGTGTTCGCCCTCACGGCAATACTGACTCTGCTGACAAGGACAAGCTCACTCCGTTCATGGTTGAGAAGAAGCTCGCCACTGGCAAGATAGTCTCGGTTCTCAACCCGTTTCTGGATATCATGTACCGCATCTTCCGCAACTCTCTGTTCCCACGCATCGGTGATAAAGACAAGGTTCATGCCTACATGGTGGACATGATGCTTCTGTGCGAGGAGGCTCGCTCATCTCAGACTCAGCCACTTGATGTCTCTCACATCATGTGGTGCGAGCTTCGGTTTGCTGTGTTCAACCGCAAGGTGCCTATTTATGGACCCTACCTGTTTCTGCTGATTTCGAAGACTTGGGAGAAGATGTACCCCACGGAGGAGTTCCTGGCTCCAGACTGGATTCGCCATGAGCCCATTTGTCTGAGGGTCAAACCCAACTGGGCCAACACTGCTACTCGTGCTGAGGCGTCTGCTGCTAGGGCTGCTGCTGTTGATGAGGATGCTGCTGGAGCTGAGGATGTTGCTGGGGGCCGTTCTGCTAGGCCTACTCAGAGTGACTCTAGGCCATCTTGGGCCAAGAGGTTGACGGATAAGATGAAGTCACTTTTCTGCATGCAAGCCAAGGGACAGTACAGGGCTCACGTGGAGTCCAAGGAGAGTCGTCGCCGGCACAACAAGATCTTGAAGCTCTATGGCGAGGATGTGTCTGCCGGGTCTGAGGAGCACATCACTCCTGAGACCGAGTGGATGGAGAAGCAAGGATTCAAGTGGACTGATTCTGAGGAGGAGGCCGAGGAGTCCATTCCAGCTGCGGAGGAGTCTGATGCAGAGGAGTGGGACAGTTTCTCTGCTTGAGCCACCTCTTGTGTGTTTAGGTGTCCTCTCTGCCTTTTTGGCGTCTCGATGCCAAAGGGGGAGAGAGCGTAGGGATTTGGTTTTGCGAGTTTGTGTGTTTGCCAGTTGAGCTCTTTGCTGCTTTTATCGTTTGATCCTTGGTTATCTTATCTCATATGGTGTAAGACATATGCACTCTATCTATCCTAGCTAGCTTGTGTTATATTGTGCTACTTTCATGCTATGCTAGGCTTATTATCATGTCTTGGTCTCTAAAATATAGGGGGAGTGTTGATCCTAGTTTGTGTGCCATGCAGTCCAAAGCATTCATATATAGTGCACACATCTAGGGGGAGCCTCGTCTATATTTTAGAGGAGTGGGGTTTGCCACTGCTTTAAACTTATCTTATCTATGTGCAAATTCCGTGTTGTCATCAATACACCAAAAAGGGGGAGATTGTAAGGGCACATTTATCCTTAAGTGTTTTGGTGATTGATGGCAATACTCGTGCGGACTAATCGTGTGCCTTGTGACCCACAGATACTTCTTCATCAGGCACAAGACGATTCGGTGCCTCTCGGAGCTAGTGAAGCCGGCGTTGTTCTACGTTTCTCTTTGGTGGAGTTGAGTCGTAGGAGAGCCGTACTATTAAGAGGGGGTCCGCGTCGGAAAGGTAGGGTGGGATCACACGTACACTTGCCCCTCCTTCCCTTGCACCTTGGAGCTACCCTTCGTTATCATGGTTGTGCGAAAAACTGTCGACTACTGCTGTGCATGCGGTAGTACCGCGGCAGGCCACGGTAGTACCGCCCCTCGGGCGCGGTAGTACCGCGGTACCTTGGCCTAGTGCCGCTCCAGCGCGGTAGTAGGGGCGGATGTAATTTTTTACATCCGTGCCCCTCACGGTAGTACCGCTCCGTTGGCGCGGTAGTACCGCCGCACTCTGGCCTAGTGCCGCTCCGGTGTGGTAGTAGGGGCGGATGTAACTTTTTTACATCCGCGGCACCCACGGTAGTACCGCTCGCCCCGCGCGGTAGTACCGCGGGGCCCACGGTAGTACCGCTCCCATGGAGTTGTAGTACCGTGGCCCTTCCGCCTAGTACCGCTGCGTCGCGGTAGTAGGCGCGGATGTAATTTTTTACATCCGTGCCTACCACGGTAGTACTGCGCCTTGTGGGCGGTAGTACCGCGTCGGGTTTTTGTACCACCCTAGTTTCTGCGGAAGTAGGCACGGATGAAATTTATTTCGTCCGCGCCCTTCCCAGGCCGTGACCCTCCTGCCTTGCGGTAGTACCGCAGGGGAGCGGTAGTACCGCGCCAGCAGTAGTACCGCTCCTAGCTCAGGCTTGGTCCGGCCTGTGGAGCTGCCACGGTAGTACCGTGGTCTCACACGGTAGTACCGCTTGTTGTCGCGGTAATACCGCTCCCCTGGAGCGGTAGTACCGTGAGTCGCGGGCAGAACTAGTGGATAACGGTTGGATCTTTTCCCCGCCTATATAAGGGATGTCTTCTACCTCTAGTTGACTACCTCTTCCACCTCTAAGCTCCATTGTTGCTCCAAGCTCCACTTTCGCTCGATCTCTCTCCCTAGCCAATCAAACTTGTTGATTTGCTCGGGATTGGGTGACAAGGGCCCGATCTACACTTCCACCAAAGGATATTTGATTCCCCCACTTATCCCTTGCGGATCTTGTTACTCTTGGGTGTTGAGCACCCTAGACGGTTGAGGTCACCTCGAAGCCATACTCCATTGTGGTGAAGCTTCATGGTGGTGTTGTTGTTGGGAGCCTCCAATTGTTGTGGAGATTGCCCCAACCTTGCTTGTAAAGGTTCGGTCGCCGCCTTCAAGGGCACCAATAGTGGAATCACGGCATCTCGCATCGTGTGAGGGCGTGAGGAGAATACGGTGGCCCTAGTGGCTTCTTGGGGAGCATTGTGCCTCTACACCGCTCTAACGGAGACGTACTTCCCTTTAAAAGGAAGGAACTCCGGTAACACATCCTCGTCTTCACCGTCTCCACTCTTGGTTATTTCGTGCCTTTACTTTTGCAAGCTTACTTATTGTTACATCTCTTGCTTGCTTGTGTGCTAGTTGTTATTGCATCATATAGGTTGCTCACTTAGTTGCATATCTAGACAACCTATTTGTTGCGAAGTTTAATTTGGTAAAGAAAAGCTTAAAAATTGTTAGTTGCCTATTCACCCCCCCCCTCTAGTCAACCATATCGTTCCTTTCAAGAAGCACCTCTCATGTCGCGTCAGGACGAACGAAAAGATAAGCAACAGCGAAGTATGGAGACCAGGGACTCACCAACGGTTCCGGGTTCGCACGGCTGTACGGCTGTACGGGTCCTTCCCGAACGCCCAGTCGACCCCCAAGTTGGCCTTGGAGATATCATTAACCCGGCGCATGATCTGGTCTGCCGCCAACCGCGTATTCGCCATGCAGTTGGGATCCTGGAGGCCGGCCATCTGGCCGATGAGGTGGCTGCGCCGCTACAGCAACAGCACCCGCCGGACGATGAAGGCGGTGATAAGGTCGGTGCCGGTGAGCCCCTCCTGCTCCTTCATCACCGACACCCGCTCGCATAGGTTCAGCACCTCCTACGACGGGTGCTTGGGGTAGTACCCCCAGTTCAGCTTCCCCCACGGTGGTGAGTTGATGAACGGCGGGAGGTTGATGCGGTCCTCGCTGACGCTGCGGACGTAGAAGAAGGAATTCTGCCATTTCTTGGCAGAATCCTCCAGAGGCATCTTCGAGCAGTTGGCGCCCGACCGCTTGGTGATAATGGTCGCCCCGCACTCGAGCACCTCTCCGGCCTTCGGCCCTTGCTGCTTCAGAGAGAAGAAGTGCACCCATAGGTCGATCGAAGGCTCGACCCCCCGGTACCCCTCGCAGAGGGTGACGAAGCCGGACAACTGCACGATCGCTCCGGCGCCAAGGTGATGGGGCTGGAGCCCGAAGAACTCCAGAAACTCACGGAAGAAGCCGCTCATGGGCTGCCCGAACCCGTGCTTGAAGTGCAGCAGGAAGACCACCCTCTCCGAGCCTCTGGGCCGCGGCTCCCGCTCGCCTTGCGGGAGGCGAGCCTCGACCTCCTCCGCCCTCAGCAGGCGCCTGGTGTCGTGGAGGTAGGCGATGTCGTCAAAGGTGACGGTCGAGCCCATCCACGACCCTGATGGCAGCGCCATCAGCCCGTGCGCGAAGAAGAAGAAGAAGGAGAGGGAAAGGAAGATAGCAGGAAAGTTCTGCTCGGAACGTCAGGCGTCTCAGCTGGCGGCGACCGTCGGAAGCAGAGGGAGGACGAAGAGGCAGGGGTGCGCGAGCGTGAGTGATCTCCGCCACCCCCCTTGCCCCCAATTTATAGGCCATGATTCGAAAAGTGGGGAAGTGGGATCGTCTGCGCTCGCCCCTCCCACTTCCTCGCAATAAGTCCGCACGTACGCATGCAATAACTGCTTGGAGAATAGCAACCGAGCTGCGGATGCCGCAATAAATCCACGCGCGTGGGCCGAGGGCGTGCAGCGGTGGGCCCTAGGGCGTCGCCCCGTCCTATCGCGCGCGTGGCCTGTCAGGCCCTTCCGGCTCCCAGGGACCGCGCGAAGCCCAAAGGATTTCCCAAGATTCATCGAGCTCCTCGGTTTCCCGCTACGACCAAGATGCCGCGATCCGACTTCCGGAAGCCGACACACAGTGGGTATTGCCGGACCCGGCGGTCGCCAAGTTTGCCTATGCACAGGGGGGAAACTGCGAAGGCCCACCACTCGAAGACGGCGGACCTTCACAGCTTCGGGGACTACTGTCGGGGGGATGAACCCCAGGCAGGCAACAGAACCTGGATCCTTTTCAAAACAACGGGGCCTGCATCGCCCCTCAGTCCGGCCTGATCTTGGCCGAGTTGCTCGACTCGGCCAGGTCGCTCGACCCAGCCAAGCAGGTCGACCCGGCCAGGCTCCTCAACTCGGCCCCAACAACCAAGCTCAAGACTTCTCCAGCAAGCCAGCACTGCCCTTGGCGTGTTCTCCAAACCCGGCCAAGGGTCAGCGGTCGTCCCATCCCAGCCGTACGATGGGACGAGTCTCCGCCAGCTAATGATCAACGCCACCGTACCCCGCCCATGCCTCTGGTCAGCCGGACGAGGCAACAGTGCCCTCCACCTACCCGCTGACCAGGGCCGGCGTGGCTACGGTGCCCTACGCCTACCCACTGGCTAGGCCTGGCGTGGCAACACTGTCCCGACATGACCAATGACGCCCACAAGCGGCTACCTGACGGAGCGCCACTGTAGCCGACTCAACCCGGCCATGCCTTGACGATCGACAAGACGACACACAGTGCCCCCCTAGGCGCATGGGGCCCGTGTCCGGAGAACCCAGCGAGCCCTGGTACCCGGCGGATCCCAGCACCGGGTTCCTGGACACTGACAACCCGGACCTATGGCCTTGTAACATTACCCTTGTACCCCTAGGGGGTTGACCTATAAAACCCCCCAGGAGCCCCATGCATACGGGCAGAACCCACTTCATTCACACAATCGATCACACACACCCAGCAGAGCAACACCCAAGGAGAGGGAGCTGCCTAAGCCTTGGCCAGACCTCCTTCTTCCTCCATACAGCTCTAGGAGCAACTCTGTACTGTTACATATAAACCACACTCGGCAGGACAAGGGGTGTTATCTCTCCGGAGAGCCCCGAACCTGCGTATGTCTTGCGTCCCACGCTCGCTCATGCCGACCTCGCCTCTAGAGCCCACTAGTGCCCTCGAGCCTCCTCCTCTCTTTAGCCATCCCATGGCATTTGTCGTGCGCCCACCACGACATTCCCCCTCCGACACTTATGGAAGGGGGGAGGCCGACTTGTGGGAGGCGCCCAAGTAGGATTACTCCTACTTGGGGTGCCCCTTGTAGCCCCTCTCCCTCTCCCACCTATATATATGGGGGGCACCGCTAGAACACATAACATTGATTCCTAGCCGTGTGCGGCGCCCCCCTCCATACTTTACGCCTCTGGTCATATTCACGTAGTGCTTAGGCAAAGCCCTGCGCGGATCACTTCACCATCACCGTCACCTCGCCGTCGTGCTGACAGAACTCTTCCTCGACATTTTGCTGGATCAAGAGTTTGAGGGACGTCGTCGAGCTGAACATGTGCAGAACTCGGAGGTGCCGTACGTTCGGTTCTTGATCGGTCAGAACGAGAAGTTGGACTACATCAACCGTGTTGTCAAACGCTTCCACTTTCGGACTATGAGGGTACATGGACACACTCTCCCCCTCTCGTTGCTATGCATCTCCTAGATAGATCTTGCATGAGCGTAGGATTTTTTTTGAAATTGCATGCTACATTTCCCAACAATTAGCACTTCACACTAAGCACAAGATATATCAATATTAGCAAGTATGAATTCTGAAATGTAAAGTGTAGGCCTAAATAATCTCTACAAGGAAATAGCCAACACAATATAATGAGGACAACGAGATATAGTGAATGCACGGTCAAGTGACCAAAGTAAACCACAAGTAGAGAAATAGGGTTAGGGATAACCAAAGTCATAGAGACAAGGATGTATCCCGATGTTCACTTCCTTGGAGGGAAGCTAGTCACCGTTAGAGAGGTAGATGTTACCATAAAGGCACACCAACACCACGAAGGCTCACCCTATTCTCCTTAAGATATCACCACGAAGGCGATTCCCATCCACTAGTGGTAGACCTTGAGGCGGCCTCCAAACCTTCACAAACTTTCTGGGGGACAAATCACAAGTTGATTCCTCACCGGAGCAGGAGTCTCCAACCTCCAAGAGTAGCAAGATCAAGGGGGAAATGCTCAAGACATTCTCAAATCACAAATTGCTTTAGTCAAAAGAGAGAGGAGGAGTGGATCTATGCTTGGGTGAAATCTCTCTCAATAACTCTCACAAATCTATCCGGGATCTAAGATTTGAGGTGGGAGAAAGGAGATGGAGCTTTTCTGAGATGTGGATCAAGACATTTGTGTTGCTCAACCCCTCCACAAAGTAGTGAAGGGGTATATATAGGCTAGTAGGAAAACTAGTCGTTTGTCATGTTTTTCTGTAAGTGGCCGGATGTCCGGGTAGCAACCCGGATGATCTGGGTAGGGACCTAGATGATCTGGCCAGGTCAACTTAGCACAACCACACAGAGGAGTCCGGATGTTCCGGCGGACTTCAGATGAATAATACATGTGTGGTTGTGCATGAGGAACCCGGATGATCTGGATGGGTACCAGGATGATCTGGGCAGTGCCCGGACGATCCACCTACTTGTCTGGACAGTAAATATATTTTTTGTAGCTCTTTTTATTAGCAACTGAATATACAGCTCATGTTCATCTCATGTACAACACACCCGAGTATGGTGTTAAGCATGACTTTGGACAACAACTTCTTTTTTGCGAAAAACATCTGATCTATTCGTCTTCAATCATGGCAATACAACTAACACCAGAAACAATAAAATTTACATCCAGATCCATAGACCACCTAGCGATGACTAAAAGCATTGAAGTGAGACGAAGGTGCGCCACCATCGTTGCCCCTTCCTCGTCTAAGCTGGGCAAAAATTGTTGTAGTAGACACTCGGAAAGTTGTCGTGCTGAAGTCCTATAGGACCAACGCAACAGAACAACAACCACCACCGATGAAGAGTAACGTAGATCGGAAGGATCCAACCTGAAAACACGACCAGATCCGAGCAAATCCACCAAGGACAGATATGCCAGAGACACATCTCCACATGCCCATTGATGATGCTAGACACACCACCGGGACGGGGCTAGGCAAGGAGAACCTTATTCCGTCTTTAGGGAGCCGCCGTCGTCTCGTCTTCCTGAGCATGACACAAACCCTAACAAAACACAAAGGAACAACTGAAAGCAGAGCCCTCCCGCCGGCGAGGGCCGAGATCCACCGCGCCGCCATGGCCCTACAACTTCTTTGATGAATCACACTCTCTTTCCTAGATAATTATGTGATGTATCAAGTGACCTTCTATTTTACTCTTATTTGTACATAATTCACTAGTAAACCCTGAATATCAATGTATTGGTTATTCGTTTGCTTCTGTTGTGGATTTTCAAACAGTTTTGTGTATATATAGATATGCAAGCTTCAGATACATAATATGTAGTTTGTAAAATTATGATGCTTTTGCTTGGGCTGACACGCCTCATATCGATAGTATTAGTTTGTAGTTGAATTTTCATCTGCCAAAGTAGTAGATATTTTTTAGCTTTATGAATTTTCAGAACAGTTATGTGTATATATACTGTAATAAACCGCTATCCAACACCCCCATTTTCTTTTTATTAGACACATGTTTTTCAGAAGCCCAGTAACAAGTTTTTACAGAAATTCATGCATGTGTACCACTGTAGCAGTAGCCAAAAGTGTCTTTATTCTTTGCAAAAGATATAGTTTTGTGTTTGCCTTCAATTCCCTTTTTTATATTCTGATTTCCAAACTATTTTTTCAGAAAGGAGATTTTTTTTGGACTTCACAAATGACAGTGCTCATGATGTTAGACTAGAATTATTATAGAATTTTTTTTCTTCAGACTATAAACAACACTACAGAGGAAATCCACAAAACCAACTACTCATGCAAGGGAGAATCAGGTGTTTTTTTGTTGTTTGATTACAACTGTTTAGAATGGGTGTATAGACTTAACTTCTACTCCCTCCGTTCCTAAATATAAGTCCTTTTAGGAATTTTAATATGAACTACTCCCTCCGTAAAAAAAATATAAAAGTATTTAGATCACTAAAGTAATAGTATAAACGCTCTTATATTTCTTTACAGAGGGAGTACATACGGAGCAAAATGAGTGAATCTATACTCTAAAATATGTCTATATACATTTGTATATAGTCCGTATTGAAATCTCTAAAAAGACTTATATTTAAAAACAGAGGAAGTATTTGAGAGGAGGGGGTTGGGGATCTACTTACGGTGGACAACTAGATGTAGCAAGTAATGAAGCAAATGGGTCAGGAGTGAGAAAGTAGATAGTGGCTAAGAGCATCTCTAGCAGACCCCTTATATCGTGGACCCTTAAAACCGTTATAAGGGTCACAAAAACATGTTTTATGGGCTGACTTTACCTGCTGCGAAACAGAACCTGTAAAAACGAATATTCCTTTCAGAGATACTCCCTGCCGTCCTCCTCCGCCTCCCCTTCTTGTTCCCCGCCGTCCCCCGAATGCCCCCGGCGGTGGCCGTTCACATCCGCGACGTGGCGGTCATCCCGGCCACCTCGCCTCGCCCTTCTTCGGCCCCAATTTGAACAACCGGCGGCCGATTCGGCGGGCGGCGGCCGATTCCGGTGGGCAGCAGACGATTCCGGTGAGCTATGTTGTGGAATTGCGGCGGCGCGTCCTTCCTGACGAGTTTGACCGGTATAAGGGTCGCCCTCAGTTTGTCCTTCAAACCTTCAAATATATGGGTTTCGGGTATGGGTTTACGGTGCCCCTTAAAATATTTAAGGGTCGGACATTTTACGATTTCTGTTCTGCACACTTTTTTCGACAAAATCCTTAAAATCTGAAAATTATAAGGGTTTGATCAGTTTTACGGGGTCTGCTAGAGATGCTCTAAAAGGGGTGGGAGTTGCCGGGTTGGATGGGAGGTGTGAGCCACCACAAAGAGCACAGACGAGCAAAAAAAAAACAATCAAAGAGTTATGTGTGGGGTTTATTTTCTAACGAGGTGGGCTAATGTCATACTTATTATTTATAATACACTAATACAATTTACATATATTCTATAAATTTCTGGAAAAAAAAGAGTGCAAAACGGGATGTAGGGACTGCAGCCCGGTTAATAGTCAAAGAATATATAGCGGCAGCACCCAGTTATTACATAAATTGCGTGAGGGTCGGGTGGTTAGCGTCGCGCTGCTGCTATTCACATGTCTGTACGAGTCCTTGCGCGTGCCAGTTTTTCATTTATTTATGGAAGGCTGACAAGTGGACCCTTGCAGCGGTGGCATAGTATTTTTCGTGACAATTTTTTTTGAGGTTTTTTATGCAAAATAGCAGATATTATTTTTCATGAGGATTTTTTTTGAGGTTTTCTTGCAAAATAGCAGGCTACACCTCCACTTTGCCGTCCAGTCACTGACAGCGGGCCCCATGTCATGTTGGCATGCGTAATCAACACTTTGTTTGTATAGAAACATGATTTTCACCGTATATGCATGTCAAAGACAAGTTGTGGTACCAATTCAATGTATCATCCATAATAAACACTTCCTCCGTAAAGAAATATAAGAGCATTTAAATCATTAAAAATAGTGATCTAAACACTCTTATATATCTTTATGAAGGAAGTACTAACACTTTCATCCACAGTAGCCCATCTATCTAATTGATGTTCTTGTCATCTTCCTTCCTGAGGAGATGGATTGCAAGCCTCTGAGTGACTTTGGCTCAAATAAATACTACCTCCATATCAAAATATAAGACGGTTTTAGAGTCCAATTTGAACTGCAAAAAATGTCTTATATTTTGGTACGGAGGCAGTACATTTGAAAACAGAGTGACACAGCACAAAGAGAACTAGATTCCTCCACTTGATTTCCTAGCCGAGCCTCGCAGCGCCGCCGCCTCCATGGGTGCGCATGCGCTGCCGCCTCCGACGAAATCAGCGCACCACCCACATCCACTCTCCCGCTTCACTCCACGTAGGTGGTCGGGCAGTGATGCCTTGGTGAAGTTGGTCTCGAAGTGTGGTTGATGGTGCGGGTCAGATCCACCGGTGTGGCAGTCCCTAGGTGCGGGTGAAGGCCATCGCGACGGATCTGGTCCCTGCATTGCTTGGGGTTGCTGCGGTTCCAAGTGCGTTGAAGGTGGTGGCTTGAGGCGTGCTTCCTCGGTAGTGTTCTGTGGCTCCGACTGCAAGTGGCTGCGGTGTTGGCGATGCGAGACAACTTTCGGGGCTGGCCGGATTCTTGAAGGCGTGGATATGTGCAATGCTACGGATGAAAATTCTGTTCAACCTTGGTCGGACCGGCGTCGATGGCACCCGTGGGTGTCATTCGCCTTCCTGGAGGCATCGCCGAGTGTAGCGCCATTTTCCATGCCGCCTTGTACCGGCAAGCATCTCCGGGGCGAAAGCCTTGATTCGTAGGATCGGCACGATGGCGGCGTCTTCTGACGTTGTTCCTCTGTTGGGAGCATCGTGCTGGGAGATAAGAGGCCCTATGTTGCGCTCCTCCGGCGTGCATTGCTGCCCGGATCGTTCTTCTCTGGCGCTATGCTTGGTCGTCGCTGGCTCTACCAAGGAAGCTGGAGTTGCTGTTCTTCGGTGATCACCGGCGTCGGTCGAAACGCGGCGAGGCTATCGGTTTGGGTAGGCTCTTGTATGTCGTAGTTGTGTAGTCGTGTGTGGTTGTCTTTGTATGTGTCGGGTGTGGAGTTGTACTACGCTCGTTGTTCGCAACGAGAGGTAGATGTGGTTGTATGGCTGTATTTCTCTCCTTCTATAAAGGTAAGGTACGCAATTTGCGTACTCTCGAAAAAAAAGATACACCAGCCTGACCTCCAGCATTCGCATCATCATCAGTTCTCTCGACGTCGGGGCTACCAATGGGCTCTTCAGCCTGCAGCGTCTCCGCACCTTGTTCCAGCATCTCCTTCTCATCATCTTCTTGAGCACCTGCCCAAATTATGCATATTCAGACTATTGATATTAAGGAGTAATGGAAGAAAGCATCAAGTACGGGAACAAAAATAAAAACACAGACAATACATGCAGACTCGAGAATCAACATTCAGGATTCTAGCCACAGTTCCATAGCTATATATTCACTTCAATGGAATTTGAGATATATATATATAACAGCAAACACTCGCTTTATGAGCTCATTGTCATTCGCAATACATAGCCAGATATGTAAATATATAAAATAAAGAGATGAGTCATAAAATAACTTAAGAGACATAAAAAGTAATAGTAGCTTCGTGTTGCAGGAATTGAAATTTTACCACATAAGTGGACAACATAAGTCCCGCTTTTGACTGGAGTAAGGTGAAACAGACCAAAGGTGGAGTGTGGTAGAAGTGTCCTTTAACTTGTATGCCTTCTGCATCAGGTAGTCCGTAAATATAAAAATAATTATCGTGATCTAGTGTTTCTTACAATTTCAAGATGCCTCCAAAATGCTACTTGTACTGAGCACAAACTTTTATTTTACTTCTTTGATCACCTTACAGTTTTGCAACTACAACAGAATAACAAACAAACCACAATTATATTGCCGGCCTTGATAAGCTTAGCAACAACAATGAAGAGGTGAAAACTACTAAACCGTAAACAGGATTTACGGATCACAGTAATGAACTATCAAGCAACAGATAACATGTGTGATAACTTATGTAATAACTAGGTTGCAACAGAACGGTTACCAGTTGATACTGCTGGAGTCGACAACGATAGTGGAAAGTTGTTATATGCCCAAGGGTAAAGCATGCTATAGTTGGAACCAAACACCCTCTCAAGTTGGAATGTCTTAGTGTCCATTGAGAAAAGGCCGGCATCAGGCGATGGATTTCTGGAATGTTGTAGGAACAAGTTCCTCCCCATCGATCTCACCTTGAAAGAGTACTGGGAAGAAACCAGTGAGATTGTCTTCTCCAATTTCCACTAGCTGAAACTTCTGCCGTTTTTTTGCCTAATGAAATAACTGAGGTGAGACGTCTCATGTAGTAGCACAAACATCCCAATGATGCCCTCCCCTGCCTCCACAATGGATTGTACCTGTGGATTCGGCTAGCCGTGGAGTGTGATTGTTGGTGGAGGGGGAGTAAAAACTTTACCATTCTGTTTGAGAACCTTCTAAATGTATCTAGCATGGAAGATAGCAAGATCTCTTGGTTTTTATGTTGATAATGAAAGCATACCGCTCAAAATTATATTTATCTCTGTTTTAAAAGCTCTAAGCTCTGGCACCTTCTCAAATCCCTGCTTCCCTCTGTGGGGCCTATCTAATTACTTTTATTGCTGAGTCATCATCCCCTTATAAAAAGCACCAGCTAGATAGCATCACTGTCATTTGTTTGCTTTGTTATTAATTGATATTGAGTATGAGTGTGACTAGATCTTTTTTGCCATGAATTACAATGTCTAGTTAGTCCTTAATCTTCAGGGGTGCTCTGCATTTATGTTTTCTGGTCTCAGAAAGGGCTAGCGAGATACATTTTGCCATATTTTCTGGTCCCAAAAAATCGTTGCATAATAAATAATTTATGCAAAGTGAGTAATAAAAGAAATATGGCCCGGCGCCGAATCAATGTCGATGCAGGGCGTCGGCGTGATGCGGTAAAGGCGTGGCAAAGCCTGAATTCACAGGTCGGTCTGAGCTCCGGATACGGCGTTCGTCGTACTATGTACGGAAACTGACCGAACCACCATGCGACTGTCATTAATGCGGCCACCATTTGATAGACCTGTGTACATATGATGGACAAACCAGAGTAATCATTCCTTGGGAAAAATGAACCCAAACAAGCAAAAAATACTGGGATTAATAGCATCTGGTTTATTTGTTGTAGCAATCCGAAGGAAGGTGATTCCCAAAATTGGGACTCGATCCGCACACCCATTGCCTGATGGGCAATAAAACGACAGCATAACAATGCTGGCAAAGGTTGGCTCGCCGAGGCAAAGCCCTCGGTCTAGCTAACGTGACGGAGCTGGTCGGCTAGTGAGCCGAAGTGTCCGGAGTAGGTTGATGAAGAGATGGCGAAGCCCCCGGTCCAGCCGAGATGTGTAAGCCTCGATGTCAGTCGATGAGTCGAAGTAGGTCGGCGTGATGGACACCAGGTTGAAGAAGCAATAGTGCGGCCCTGCCGATGCAGGTCGTGAGTGGTCGATGCCGGCTTGATGAAGCGACCGTGCGGCGATGACGGTATGCCCGCTTCGTGTAATCCGTGGGGCGGCGATGTTGGTGATGATTTATCCTTCGCGATGCCAGGCTCTTGTTTGGCTTGCTGAGATGATGATCCTTAGAAGTTGAGCTCGGGTCAACAAAGTGACGATGTGTCTAGCGCGGGTCGGCGGTCGTGGAGCAATATTGCCGGACTGGTTTGACATCAGCATGATGTTGAAGATCATGTTCAAAAGATTTTAAAGTTAGTGGGATGTGTTCGGGAACAAAATACAATACCCCATACAAAACTTCCTTCAAAAGGGATGTACGAAATCCCGTTCATAAAAAAGACGAACTCGGGTCGGATTCGTTTTCACGCAGAAAACAGATCCGAAAAGTGATGCACTAATCGGAAGGTTCCCGGAGTTTGGACGGTCGGATCGAGCTGAAATTTCAAGAGGTGGTAGATATAGGAATTCCGCAGCTGGTGAACGGTTGGATCTTGCAAAGGATGTCCGAGCTAGAAGCTGGACACCACGCCCTAAACTCGTCCATGTTCCCGTCCAGATTTGACAGGGCTCCGGTATATCGTGGATTGCCAGAGATTCCTCCATCGGAACTCGACGAAATTTTTCAGGGTTGTTGTAGACTCAATTCCGCACAATTCCACCAAAGAAATCATTAAAAAGACACTTGAGGAGGCGGTGGCGGCGGACACAAGTTTGTTGTCCAGAAAAACAGCACGGTCGTCCGAGGGCAATGTTGACGTTGAGCCCCCGGGCTCCCTGGATGATTCCTTCATGATCTTGATAGAGATCGGAGTTGATGTTTATAAGGGCCCTCATCCGAACATGATGATCAGAGGTATGGTGCAGTCCTTGGTCGAACCAAGGTGACCAGTCGAGCTGGTGACGAAGATGCCGAAGTCGCAGTTGATCTGCAGGCGAGCCATCAACCTTTTGCCGAACACACAGTGGAACTCTGAATGAAAGCACCAATGTCGGTGTCAAAACCGGCGGATCTCGGGTAGGGGGTCCCGAACTGTGCGTCTAGGATCGATGATAACAGGAGACAGGGGACACGATATTTACCCAGGTTCGGACCCTCTTGATGGAGGTAATACCCTACGTCTTGCTTGATTGATATTGATGATATGAGTATTACAAGAGTTGATCTACCACGAGATCATAGAGGCTAAAACCCTAGAAGCTAGCCTATGGTATGATTGTTGTATATGATCTATCGACTAGCCTGGCCTCGGTTTATATAATGCACCAGAGACCTAGGATAACAAGAGTCCTAGCCGAATACGCCGGTGGGGAGGAGTCCTTGTCTTGATCGCCAAGTCTTGTGGAATGTTCCTTGTATGCGGCAGCTGTCCGAACTGGCCTATGAGTATACGGCCATGGGGGTCCTCGGCCCAATCTAACAGATTGGGAGATGACGTGGTGAGTACCCCCTAGTGCAGGACACCGTCAATTGTTTTGAAAAAAGTGTTGCCATTTGAGATTTATTATTATTTCCCTCTAGTTGATCATGCCATTTATATGAGTAAATATGAGACCTAAATGTTATTGTGAATATGGTTAATTCATAATCTTTGCTGAAAACCTGAATGCTGGCTATACATATTTGCAACAACAAGATCAAACAGAGTATGTAAAAGTTTTTCTTTGTCACTTTCAGTTTGCCAACGGAATTACTTGAGGACAAGCAATGGGTTAAGCTTGGGGGAGTTGATATTTCTCCATCGTATCTACTTTTTCAAACTCTTTTGTCCTTGTTTTTGACTCTAATTTGCATGATTTGAATGAAACTAACCCGGACTGACGTTGTTTTCAGAAGAATTTTTGTGCAGAAATAAAAATTCTCGGATTGACCTGAAAATTTACAGAGAATATTTTTGGAATATATAAAAATACTGGCGCAAGAATTATCCAGAGGGGGTCCACCCAGAGGCCACAAGCCCTGGGGGCGCCCACCCTCCTGGGGCGCACCATGTAGGCTTGTGGGCCCCTAGACCTCCTCTGACCTCAACTCCAACTCCATATAACCCTATTCGGGGAGAAAAAATTCGGAGAGAAGAATTCATCACGTTTTATGATGCGGAGCCGCCGCCACCTCCTATTCTTCATTGGGAGGGCAGATCTAGAGTCCGTTTGGGGCTCCAGCGATGGTGTAAGTGCATCTAGTGCCCCTTAGTGATTTTGGTGTATTAAAGACTTATAGGTTAAGGGACTGATGCGTTTGTGAGTGTACAGGGGTCTATAAGTCTATGAGGAGTTTGGTATTTACAGAGAAAGTCGACCCCCAAAAATGAATGTCTTCAAAACTGAAGACTTTGGATTTCTGAAGACTTTGAAAGTGAAGAAATTGGTGTGACCATGAAGACTTGATATTCATGCGAGGAATATGAAGCGTGAAGACTTTCATTTTCGTAGTTTCATTTTCTCTTTCTTGAGTCATAGGAAACACCGTACTGTTAAATGGGATCGAGGAAAAACTAAGAAAAAGTTTCCAAGTGATGCTCATCTCAAAATCCTACACCTACCAATCCTTTCGAGTGAAGCCATTGGAAATCTCATACAGTTCAGTCAATTTATTCACTGACAGAGACGAAGTTCTTCTGGTCTCTAAGGCATTTGTTCTGACTGAGGAGTTAGGAATTCTCCAGTGCGGATTGCCTACAAGTGAGGAACATGATAGCCCTGAGGAATTGAACCTCAAATTTCTGACCGTTGCTATGCTATGCGCCAGCTATCCCAAAATATCTTATCCACCTAACGGTCATATCATTGAAGGGCATTTATGTCTTATCATGCCGGGCTGCTCCCTACGCTATAAATAGCCGCCCCCTGGTTGGCTGCTCGGCGAGAAACTGACACTTATCATTGAGAGCATCCCATCCTTCGATGACTTTGAGCTAAAATCATCAAGTGAGGAAAACCCAAAACCCCAAACCAAACACCTACAAACCCAAAGTGATTGAGTGTCACTGAAGAGATTGCTCCTGTGTGGAACCGACGCTTGTTACCTTTGAGGACTGTGCATCCTCGAGACGGTTAGGCATCATGGTCTAGAGCATCCAAGAGGAAATTGTGGATCGCCGAGTGACCGAGTCTGTGAAGGTTTGGAAGTCACCTGAAAACTTACCACGAGTAATTGGACGAGGTCTGTGTGACCTTAGTTCAAGGAGAATACGATGAGGATTGTGTGTCCGGGACTGTGTGTCCTTAGGTTTAAATACCTAGCCGCTCCAACTAGACGTACGACTGTCACAACAGTTGGAACTGGTCTACCAAATCATTGTCTTCGCCGAGCTAACTGGTTCTATTTCCTCAACCCTTTCATTTCCTCATTACTGTGTTGTGTACTTGATCGCTACTGTTTGAAGACCGTGACTGAAGACTTTCTCAATTTCCTTAGTTCAATATCTTCAGTCAGTTTGTCTTCAGCCTGCTTATCATGTGCTTACGCTTTCTGTACTCTGTGATAGTTTTCATTTCATCATGATGACTGTGCTTACGTTATGTTATGTCTGCATCTAAGTAGTTATTCTGCTGCAAGTAGTTCTTCGCTTAGGAATTTCCTCACCCTGAAATTCCTCAGTGAAGAATTCATAAAAATCGCCTATTCACCCCCCCTTCTAGTCGACTTAACGCACTTTCAAAAAGGGATTAGTCGTCATCATCATCACCAACCTTCCTTCATCACCAATTTCATGATGCTCACCGCCGGAAGTGAGTAATTCCATCGTAGGCTTGCTGGACGGTGATGAGTTGGATGAGATTTATCATGTAATCGAGTTAGTTTTGTTAGGGTTTGGTCCCTAGTATCCACTATGTTCTTATATTGATGTTGCTATGACTTTGCTATGCTTAATGCTTGTCACTAGAGCCCGAGTGTCATGATTTCAGATCTGAACCTATTATGTTTTCATGAATATATTTGTGTTCTTGATCCTATCTTGCAAGTTCTAGACACCTATTACGTGTTATGATCCGCATACCCCAAGGTGACAATAATTGGGATTCTTTTTGGTGATTACCGTAGTTTGAGGAGTTCCATATATTCACTAAGTGCTAATGCTTTGTTCCAGTTCCCTATTAAAAGGAGACATTAATATCCCTTAGTTTCCATTAGGACCCCGCTGCCACAGGAGAGTAGGACAAAAGATGTCATGCAAGTTCTTTTCCATAAGCACGTATGACTATATATGGAATACATGCCTACATTATATTGATGAATTTGAGCTAGTTCTGTGTCACCTTAGGTTATAACTGTTGCATGATGAATGCCAACCGACATAATTATCCATCATTGATCCATTGCTTACGAGCTTTTCACATATTGATCTTTGCTAAGTTACTTTGCCGTTGCTACTTTTACAACCACTATAAAACTGCTATTGTTACTTTCGTCACCGTTATCATTATTTTCATACTACTTTGCTATTAAAAACTTTGTTGCAGATATTAAGTCTTTCAGGTGTGGTTGAATTGACAACTCAGCTGATAATACTCGTGAATATTATTTGGCTCCCCTTGTGTCGAATCAATAAATTTGGATTGAATACTCTACCCTCAAAAACGTTTGCGATCCCCTATACATGTGGGTTATCATTCCGTCATACTCCAATAAAGATAGTGTTCACTATGATGAATTTGATCTTCAGGTAATCCTGATTGAATTGCATGCATACTTCTTCGAAAAAAGGACACTAAATGGAGTGCGGCTCTTTGGTCCCGTGCTCATCTGCTCCCGCAGTGAACAGTAAATTCAAAAAATACTATATTTTTTTGAAAAAAATTCCATTTTTTGTGTGTGTGGAAGATGCTTAGGTGCGTGAGGTCTGCTCCAAATTTCAACTTGTTTGGACATCTGTTTAGTTCTGACCCTAGATTATCTTCCATGCAAAAAATGGATATTTTTTCTATAATTTTCTCTTAACCGGGTGAAGATGAGCCCGGGCTCAGAAATGGATATTTGTACAGTTTTTGGTGCTCTCAATTGTGTTTTCGCAGAAGCAACATAAATGATTATGGTCAATGTGTCCTAGTCTGTGTAAGTAATCCATATGGTGCAAGCCTTAGGTAGAAGATTAATTAGTTTCCTAGTACTAGCATAGTGCATGTGCCGATGGGGTCAAAGAACATAGCGACACCATAAAAAAAGATGTATAAGAGTGATCACATAGCTGACGCACTATCAAATAAAAAATTGTTAAATGTAGTACAACATTTCTAAAAATGTGTTTTTCTAATATGAATAGTTTTTTAAATTTGTGAAAATTTTCTAAAAATTCAAAACATCTCTTTGAAAATTTTAAAATGTTTTACATTTTCAAATAAATTGAGGTTTTTAAAATAACATTTTAAAAAGGAAAATAATAAAATTTAAATGGTAAAATGAAAGTTCTGGTCAGTTCTAGAGGGTCCCTAAAACCGGGTTCTCTAGTATGGGCTGGCCCAATACATATAGCTATGTAACTGTTATATACATGAGCTTTTGCCACAATTTGATGTAGCAAGTGCCAAATAAGGAGACCTTGTAGGTGCAACTGCAGAAAAGAGAATCTGATAAAGATTTTCTTGCCTATAGTCATTGAGTCATTATATACCTTAATTCTATTAAGGATCTTCCGAGGTCTTATTTCATTCACTCTTGCTCCAGCCGGATGATGATAAATTCTCATGTCGGGCTCCTTTTGGGGCATGGATCCATGGCGCGTGGGGCGCACCCCCCGCACTCCGCGCACCCAGTTTGACCAGCCCATGCCCTGGGCGGGCGCTCCCATTTTTTCGTTTTCGTTTTTTACTTTTTACTTTTTTATATTATTCTTTTGTTTTTGTTTTATTCTATATTAATTTAATTCGGGATTGCGTCTAAAATTTAAAATATTGTGAATTGTCATAAAGCAGTTCTTGAATGCAAAAAAAATTTGCGACTCAAAAGAATGAATATTTTTTTAATTTTAATGAACGTTTTTTATATTTCATGAACAAATTTTGAGTTTGACTAACATTTTTTGAACATGATGAACAAAAATTTGAATTTAATGAACATTTTTTTAGGTTGGTGAACAATTTTTGCATTTTGGTGAACGTTTTTTAAATCCAATGAACAAAAAAGTTCAATTCGATGATCATTTTTTGAAAATGATGAACAAAATTTGAATTTAATGAACACTTTTTTAAATCAGTGAATTTTTTTTAGTTTTGGTGAACATTTTTTAATCCGATGAACAAAAATGTCAAATTTGATGAACATTTTTTGAAAATGACGAACAAAATTTGAATTTAATGAACATTTTTTAGGTCCGAGAACAAATTTTGGATTTTGGTGAACATTTTGTAAATCCGAGGAACAAAAGAGTTGAATTAGATGAACTTTTTTTGAATTGTTGAACATTTTTTAAATGATGAAGTTTTTTTAATTCTATGAACGAAAAAGTGTTCATGAATTTGAAAAGAATTTTTTTTAAACAAAAGGTGAAAAAGTAAAGAGGAAAAAGAGGAAAGAAAAAGGGCGACGCTACGCGTCCGCTGGCGGATAGCGCTAAAATATCAACCACCTCTCCTCCCGTCCGATAAACACAGAATTAGGGCTCCTTTGATTCAAAGGAATTGCATAGAATTTTTGGAGGATTTAAACCCTTAGGAATTTTTCCTGTGATGCTCGTTTGATTCGTAGGATTGGCATCCTTAGAAATTTTTCCATATGATCCATTTGTACTACATTTTGAAGGAAAATTTCCATCCACTCAAACCTTTTTGTAGAATTCCTTTGTTTTTCCTATGCTATCAAACATTCTTACAAATCTTGTAGGATACTATGGGTCATGTCACCCTATTCATGCATTTTTTTCTATTTCTTCATTTTGACAATCCTGTGAATCAAAGAGGCCCTTAGTCATCAGATCTTCCCCAATCGTGTGCGTCCCGAATTGCAACAAGCCGGTTGTTGCGCTTCTTCCTCCGATAGTGTGAAGCAAACGGTCCGTTTTGTTTCTCTAATTTTCTGTAACAATATTCTGGTTGTGAAATCTTCTCTTCTCTAAATTCCTGCAACAAGACCTTTGCTGCGAAACCTCCTCTTCTTTAATTTCCTGCAACAAGTCTGTTGTTGCAAAACTTTTTCTTCTTTAATTTTCTGTAACAAGACCCTCTTGTTGCGAAACCTATTCTTCTCTAATTTCTTGTAAGACGGGCTTTGTTATGAAACCTCCTCTTACCTAATTTCTTGCAACAAGTCAGCTGTTGCAAAACCTCTTCTCTAATTTTTTGCAACCAGACCCTTGTTGCAAAATTGCAAACATACCTCCCGCCGTATCTAATTTTCTGTAACAAGATCCTTGTTGCAAAAATTGCAATAATATCTCCTGTCGCGTCGCGCATTGGTACAGTCGTCGTTCGCTGTCGTCGTTCCGCAACAACACCATTGTTGCAGAAACTTGTTCCAAAGGTAGTACATGGCATGGCAGTGAACACAACACCGTATCTATTTTTTTACGTACAAAAAAGGTACTAGTAGCCAGTACTAACTACTAGTACATGGCATGGCAGTGTGTCTCCATTCTAAGAAATTATAAACAAATCAGTAGCATACGACAGTGGGCGTATGTATAGCCCGAGAAAAAAAAGCAGACAAAACGAGCAGCGTGTTGGTTGGTTTCGCGGTGGCGGGTGCGCTCAGGAAAAAAAGGGACGTTGCAGTGGGCTCCCGCCTGGACACGTGGTTGGCAGGGGAGGCGGCTGATGCCTGCGCGTTATCAGCCGGCGGAAAGCGAGCGTTTTCCAAAGAAAAAAGCAAACCATAAAGGAAAAGGAAAGGCAAAAATGAAAAAATGAATAAACCAACAAATAAAAATAAGAAAAATGGGGGACCTCACGCCCCACGTGGGCTGGACCAGAAGGAGCGTGTGTGAGAGCTGCTGGGGTGGTGTACGCGCCACGGTGGTATTGAGGCGCCGTACGCGCCATATAGGATAGTCTCTCTGTGCCGGCCCTTTAATGTGATTCTCCACCAACCTTCCCTGAACCGGTTTTTCTGTTTTTCCTTTTTGTTCCGTTTCCTTTTGTCCTTTCGTTTTTTCTTTATTTTTGTCTTTTTCTTTTTTTCATTTTTATTCTAGTTTTATCAATTTTGCCAAAATGTTTTAAAATTCATGATTTTTTTACTTTTCTGTTTTTTTTTATTTTTAATTTTCAATTTCTAAGTAAAATTTTTAAATTCATGTTTTTTTTGAAATTGTGAACAGTTTTTTGAATTATGAGCAGTTTTTCCAATACATGGACATTTTAAAGAAAATTACGCACTTTTTTCTTTTCAATTTTATGCGAATTTTCTCTTTAAACCGCGAACATTTTTTTGTTCATCAAATTCAAAAAATGCCCGTCAATGTAAAAAAAGTTCAACAATTTATAAAATGTTCATCAAATTCATTTTTGTTCATCCAATTTGAAAAATGTTCATCAAAAGTCAAATTTTGTTCATCGAATTGCAAAAATGTTCATCAATTTTCAGAAGAGGTTCGCCAAAATCAAAATTTGTTCATCCTTTTTTTCAAAAACAAATGTTTTTGGATACAAATTTTGTTCATAAAGTTAGAAAAAATATTCATCAAATTCAATTTTTGTTCATGAAATATAAAAAATGTTCATCATTATTGCAAAAACTTGGCCAAGCGTAGCTGGGAAGGAAGCAAAAGATGTCGCGTTTATGATTAGGATGAAACAGTAGAATATCCTTTTCTCCAATGCCCACTTGCCAAGTTACTGTGAAGAACTATTCATGTTGCTTTTAATGTTGTTTCGCCAGTCTCGATCTCGCACTCGCATTTATTTGGGACCTGGTTAACTGGGATAGAGCCTAAGACCGGGCGCATATTCAAGTTAGAGTATGTGCATTACTTTGGGCCATATGAAATTTGTGGAATGATGTCGCCTTTAACAAACAACCATCACTATTTTTTTGCATGTTATCTTCAGGGCGTCTACTTGGATCCTATGTGGTCGTCACTCAGCCATGTGGACCACAGGGACCTTATGAATATTGGGTGCAACCGAGGAGAGATGGTTGCACGGGATATTTACAACCGATTCGGATGGCGGTCCAATAATAGGATAGGTATTTAGTCATCTTTCCCTATTTTTCGTCGGTCATGGCAAATTTCTTTTTTGGAGTGGCAGTACTACTGTTTAAGACTTTGTTTTGGACCTAGTTTATTCAATAAGATAGCTGTGTGCATCAAGAGAAGCAGAGGCCGGGGGTACTCCTCCTTTTCAAAATAAAATAAATGCATAGGTAAAACACTCACTCCGTGTAGTGGTAACCAGAATGTGCTTGTGGTAGATGGAGTATGTGGTATGTGTACTGAATAAGATCAAGCAAGTGACTCTGTAGGTGAGTAGCCATCTGGGAGGACGGTCCGGAGGTAAGGCTTGCAAGCCTCGTCGGCGTACACCAACCCGGCGAGCCTGTTGTTTCCTTCGGCCGCAGGCGTTGCCTAAGATTCCCGGGATTCACATTACACCAACATGCAAGACCTTGCTAGAGATCGGGATTGACATTACACGAACATACAAGACCTTGTTAGAGATCATCTTTTCTCCCAATCATAGAGCCATGTGTAGTTCACAGGGGGGCATCGCCCCCCCCCTCCCCAATTAGAAAACTCATTCCTATTCACTGTTTTGCCCCTATTCCATCCTTGGCTACCTCTACACTGTTTTCCCCAACAATAGTGTCACTTTGCTTGGTAAGTATGTGTCATGGGTAACTTATCTCTTTTCATATGTTCATACAATATACATCGTGAAAGTAATCCCCCATTTTATTTCTTTGGAGGTTGCTATCCTTGTTAGCTTGTTACACCATTGTAACACCCCAGATGTAACTTTCCTATTTGTACTCCAACTCTTGCCGTTTCCGGCGTTAAGTTATATTTATTTCCTCGGGTTCGGGTTTTATCTCCGTGTGTTGTTATCGTTGTCATGCATCTCATATCATGTAATCATGTGCATTGCATTTGCATACGTGTTTGTCTCATGCATTCGAGCATTTTCCCTGTTGTCCGTTTTGCATTCTGGCGCTTCGTTCTCCTCCGGTGGTCATTTCTAGCTTTCTTTCGTGTGTGGGGATTAAACATTTACGGATTGTACCGAAACTTGCCAAGCGGCCTTGGTTTACTACCGGTAGACCGCCTGTCAAGTTTCGTACCATTTGGACTTTGTTTGGTACTCCAACGGTTCACCGAGGGACCGAAAAGGCCTCGTGTGTGTTGCAGCCCAACACCCCTCCAATTTGGCCTAAAACCCACCAAACTCTGCTCCATGTCCTAGAGCATTCGATCACGATCGCGTGGCCGAAAACCGCACCTCATTTGGACTCTCCTAGCTCCCTCTAGGCCTATATATACACCCCCCCATTCCAAATTCGCGGATCCTTTCCCCCTAACCCTAAAAAAAAGATCTCCGCCGCCGCCGGACAACGTCCGCGCCGAGCCGGACCTGTCCGGATCATCCTCAGGGACTTAGTGAATCACTAAGTCCTGGGATTATTTAGTTCACGATGCCATATGTTCATGTTGTTTCCTAGTGATCTGTGCCTCTTTTGAGGATGATCAGTAAGGGAGTTTTGTTAATCTTGTAGTGCTCTATCCATCCATATCTTTGTTTGCAATTATGGAGCACCCTAGCTTGAGTCAATCGAGCTCTACTTTCGCTTCATTGTGAATCTGGGCAGATCGTCAACTTGTTTGCGATTTTGCCGATGTTATTGTAGTGGATCTGTGCATGCTATGCCATTGTTCTTGCCATGTATAGCTTGTATTTTGTGCCTTCTTTATGTGTTTATGCTTGTCTTGTGTAACGCCCGGATAATCTTGCTACAGTAATCCCACGCTAATCATGGCACGTCATCCCGATTTACTGTTGCTATCTTCGAAATAATTCGAAACCGTTCAAATTCAAAATTCAAATTGATGAAAACAATAAAAGTTTTCAAAATTTAAAATAAAATTGTTCGGTGGTTGACGAATATTACAAAGGTAATTATGGGGCAACAAACACCTTTTTATAAAATGGCTAAATGATTTAAAATGATTTAAACAGAAAAGAAAGAAATAATAAAAAGAAAACAGAAAACAAACAAAAAAAAGAGGCAAACCCCCCCCCCCCTGCAGGACCGCGGCCCAGCTGACCATCGGGCCAACCAGGCCGGCCCAGGTCGCCCCCCCCACTACTCTCCCTTATCCACTCCCCTCCCCACTCCCCACCGACAGCCTCCCCCACTCCCCCGAAATATCCTCCCTCCCCCCCCGATCTGGATCGGGAGGAGATCGCCGCCACCCGCCGGACCGCCCCATCGCCGCCGAACGCTTCCCCCGCCCTCCTCCTCGCCGGTCGTCCCCGGCCGCCCCCGAGCACGTTGCCTAGACCCTACGCGCCTCCCCCCCACCGTGAGCATCGCCCCGCCTCGCTCCCTCTCTCTCCCTCGCGCGCTCGCGCTAGTCGTCGCCGGTCCCTCCCCGGGCGGCCGTGCCCGTGCCGGCCTCGTTCCGCACGGCCGCGCCCGCGTGCCCCCTCCCCTCGCGCCTCCTCCGTTCGGCCGGGGCCTCTTCCTCCCCCCTGCCGCGTCGGGCCTTCCCGCCCCCTCTCCTCGCACTCCCTCTTCCCCCGCGACCGTCACCGCGCCCCGTGCGCTCCGGCCACGCGCTCACCGCGCCCTGGCCACGCGCTACACCGACCGGGCCGTGCCCGTCGCCCCCCCCCCCGCCCGCTGGTCTCGCCCCGTCCATGGCCGCGCCCCCTGCGCCCCGTGCGCCCACGCCGGCGCCGTCCGCTGCCACCGAGCCCCCTGCTGGCCGTTCCCGCCGCTCGCCGGAGCTGGCCGGCCCCCCTCCCCCCTACCCCGCCGGATTCTGGCGCCCCGCCTCGCCCCGGGTGGCCTCGCGTGCGGGTGCCCCTTCGCCCGCACCTCCCGATCGGGCGCACCCGATCCACTAAGGCCTCTGTGCCTATGACAAACGGGGCCCTCGCCCCAGAACATTAAAAAATAATAATAATAAAAATAATAATAAACAATAATAAATAAATAATGAATAATAAAATAAATAAAAACAATAAATATAATTAATAAAATTAAAATGATTTAATAAAATTATTAATTAATTAAGTTAATTAATCCGGTTTAATTAAATTAATTAACTAGTTAAGATTAATTAAACTGTAATTAAATTAACCTAAACCCTAATTAACCTAAATAGAGAATGACAGGTGGGTCCCACTGGACCCACATGTCAGGGGTTGACTCAGTCAACCCCTGTTGACTGCTGACGTCAGCATGACATCATGCTGACGTCATAAATACCTTTTTTTCGAATTAATTAAATAAATAAATAAATTCCAAAATTATTAAAATCTTTTAAAAATCATATCTTTTAATCCGTAACTCGGATTAAAATATTTTCAACATGAAAGTTGCTCAGAACGACGAGACGATTCCGGATACGCAGTCCGTTCGTCCACCACACCCCCCTAACCTATCGAACCCGCAACTTTCCCCCTCCGGCTCCTCTGCCCGAAAACACGAAACACCGGGAATACTTTCCCGGATGATTCCCCCTTGACCAGTACCACCTTATACCACGTTAGGGCACGCCTAGCATCGCTTCTTGACATGTCATGCATCGATATGCATCTGTTTACTTGGTATTCATTGTTTCTTCCCCCTCTTCTCTCCGGTAGACTACGAGACCGACGCTGCTGCTGCCCAGTTCGACTACGGAGTTGACGACCCCTCTCTCTTGCCAGAGCAACCAGGCAAGCCCCCCCCCTTGATCACCAGATATCACCTATTCTTCTCTATACTGCTTGCATTAGAGTAGTGTAGCATGTTACTGCTTTCTGTTGATCCTATTCTGATGCATAGCCTGACATTGTTGCTACACCTGTTGATACCTTACCTGCAATCCTAAATGCTTAGTATAGGATGCTAGTTTATCATCATTGGCCCTACATTCTTGTCAGTCTGCCTTGCTATACTATCGGGCCGTGATCACTTGGGAGGTGATCACGGGTATATACTGTACATATATACATACTATACAGATGGTGACTAAAGTCGGGTCAGCTCGAAGAGTACCCGCGAGTGATTCACGGATTGGGGGCTGAAAGGACCTTTGTCCCGACGGCCCTCTGTGTGGACCTTTATGGCGGAGCGACAGGGCAGGTTGAGACCACCTAGGAGACAGGTGGGCCTGGCCCTGTTCGGCGTTCGCGGATACTTAACACGCTTAACGAGATCTTGGTATTTGATCTGAGTCTGGCTACGAGCCTATACGCACTAACCATCTACGTGGGAGTAGTTATGGGTATCCCGACGTCGCGGTATCAGCCGAAGCCCTTCAGACGTCAGCGACGGAGTGGCGCGCGCCGGATTGGAACGTAAGCCTGCTCTTGTATTAAGGGGGCTAGTTCTGTTTTCGGCCGCGTACGCAACGTGCAGGTGTGCTATGGGCGATGGGCCCAGACCCCTGTGCGCTTAGGTTTAGACCGGCGTGCTGGCCTCTCTGTTTTGCCTAGGTGGGGCTGCGACGTGTTGATCTTCCGAGGCCGGGCATGACCCAGGAAAGTGTGTCCGGCCAAATGGGATCGAGCGTGTTGGGCTATGTGGTGCACCCCTGCAGGGAAGTTTAATCTATTCGAATAGCCGTGATCTTCGGTAACAGGACGACTTGGAGTTGTACCTTGACCTTATGACAACTAGAACCGGATACTTAATAAAACACACCCTTCCAAGTGCCAGATACAACCGGTGGTCGCTCTACCTCAGGGATATGAGGAGGGGATCG
Organism: Triticum aestivum; assembly: GCF_018294505.1. Taxonomy (NCBI): domain Eukaryota; kingdom Viridiplantae; phylum Streptophyta; class Magnoliopsida; order Poales; family Poaceae; genus Triticum; species Triticum aestivum. The sequence continues at coordinate 452,359,538 of NC_057794.1, forward strand.
CCGGGTAGGATTATGCTATGAGATGTTACTTGGAGATGCTACTTGGAGGACTTCAATCTACTCTCTTATACTTGATGCAAGACGAAGGTGACCAGAAGCGTAGTCTTCGACAGGATTAGTTATCCCCCTCTTATTCTGGCATTCTGCAGTTCAGTCCACTGATATGGCCTCCTTACACATATACCCATGCATATGTAGTGTAGTTCCTTGCTTGCGAGTACTTTGGATGAGTACTCACGGTTGCTTTCTCCCCCCTTTTCCCCCTTTCCTTTCTTTCTGGTTGTCGCAACCAGATGCTGGAGTCCAGGAGCCAGACGCCACCGTCGACGACGACCCCTACTACACCGGAGGTGCCTACTACTACGTGCTGCCCGCTGACGACGACCTGGAGTAGTTAGGAGGATCCCAGGCAGGAGGCCTGCGCCTCTTTCGATCTGTATCCCAGTTTGTGCTAGCCTTCTTAAGGCAAACTTGTTTAACTTATGTCTGTACTCAGATATTGTTGCTTCCGCTGACTCGTCTATGATCGAGCACTTGTATTCGAGCCCTCGAGGCCCCTGGCTTGTATTATGATGCTTGTATGACTTATTTTATTTGTAGAGTTGTGTTGTGATATCTTCCCGTGAGTCCCTGATCTTGATCGTACACATTTGCGTGCATGATTAGTGTACGATTGAATCGGGGGCGTCACAAGTTGGTATCAGAGCCGACTGCCTGTAGGAATCCCCCTTCCACACTCCTTGGCCGAAGTCGAGTCTAGACATTACAAAAACTTTTACTAACTTGGCTGTGTGCCTTACGGGCCCACGTCGCCATCGGGTGGTACTAGGATCTTTTACTCCTCGACCTTTACTCTGGGACTCTGAACTCTTTTCTACTCGGGTTAAACGAATTTACTAACTCTAACATTAGGATCCCGTTACCACGTTCACCCCGAAGTTGGATAAGACATAGTTATTCTGTAGGATAGCATTTTGAATAGTGCCCGTGTTGTCATTTGACTCCATTGAAACATCTTTGTTTTCAGATGGAACCCGCGAGGCAGGTCGTGCGCCACACTGCGGCCATTGGTGCCTCAGGATCACCTGCTGTGCTAGCTGATATGATGACCTATCTGGGTTATCGCTGGCACCCTGAGTACACCGTCTACGAGGAGTACCAGGACTTTAACCAGGAGCAGTACCGTGCCATCGTCCACCTCTACTCTCGGGAGTATGAGTCCACTACCGTGCTGCACACCGCTCATGGTGTTGGAGTGACCATCGAGATGGCAGTCCACGATGCGGCTCATGCTGCTCTGACACGTCTTCGTGGAGAGTATCAGGCATTGGACACTTCCCCTTTCAGGCACATTCCTATCGCATCTGACGTTGGTGCGGAGGGATACTACACTGCCGCCTACTCCACCGTCACCCGAGAGCCTTTCCACCATCAGCGCCTGGTTCTGCATGCTGATGGGCTGGACCGAGCTAACAGAGCTCTTCGCCACGAGTTGTACACCACTCGTCAGCACCTTTACAGGGCTCTGACGCGGTTGCACCCCTTTGTCCGGTCTGGACAGCTGCCGCGTTCTGCGATCTACCCAGCCAGGACCGTGATGCCCCACGGTGTCGGATGGCCAGAGGTGGGAGGCTACTCTCCCGCACTTGGTCCTCTTCTGCCACCTGAGCGTCGGGTTCTACACCAGAGTATCCGCGGCCCCCAGGCCACTGACGTGGAGGACTATCCGTTGCCTCACTACCAGCTGTCAGGTTACAGCTACCTTCACAGTACCTCCTGGGACTGATGTAGTCTTGCTCATTAGTCTTAGATGCACTCGCGAGCCTGCGTGCCGCCTATGATGACTTAGTCTATGTACGGAACTCTGTGTACTGAACTCTATGTCCGACCCCTTTTGTAAGTTATGCCGACTATCTATGTGGTATCTGTCGTGCTCCTTTCATTATGCATGTTTCATCATGAATGACTCTTGTCTATGCAAATTTCTCAATACTGAACTACCCCTGTTATATATTAGCAGGATGGTTAGACCAGCTGGTCGTGGTCGTGGTGGCAACTTCCCACCACCGCCTGAGTACATGGCTGGTATGATCCAACAGCTTGAGATGAATCGCCAGTTCATGGAAAACATGATGGCTCAGTTTCCTCGCCCCAATATGAACCAGCATCCAAACACAACAACTCTGCAGGATTTCATACGCCTCAACCCAAGTGTGTACCGCAGCTCAACCCAGCCGCTGGATGCTGATGACTGGCTCCGTGACATCACCTATGAGATGGAGTCTGCTGATGTAGCCCCTGCCAGCTATGTCACTTTTGCTTCCTTCTTCCTGAAGGGACCCGCAGCTCAATGGTGGGACAGCCATAGGCGTACTCTGCCAGTTGGGACAATCATCTCCTGGCCAGACTTTCAGGCTGCCTTCCGTGCCCGCTTCATTCCTCAGGGAGTCATGGACCGGAAGAAGCGTGAGTTTCGCAACCTCACCCAAGGCAACAAGACTGTTGAAGCTTATCAGCGGGAGTTTCTGGACTTGTCTCGCTATGCTGAAGAGGACATTGCAACTGATGCACGTAGGCAGGAGAAGTTCCGTGACGGCCTTCAAGCTGACATCAAGCTCGCACTTCTAGTGCACGACTTTGCTGATTTCGCCACCTTGGTGAATAAGGCCATCAATGTTGAGACTGGTCTTCAAGAACACCATAGCTCTCAAAGGCGCAACCGTGACACGGGCTCATCTTCGGGCCCGCCCTTGCAGAAGCGTAAGATATGGATCCCGAACAGCATGTACCGTCCAAATGCACCAGCCCCAAGGCAGTCTTACGCTGCACCTCGTCTGCCTACTGCTCCAACTAGGCTGCCAAGGCTTCCAGCTCCGCCACCCCAAGCTCCTGTTCCCACTCCCAATAATGGCCTGTGCTACAAGTGTGGTCAACCAGGTCACCGTGCTAGGGATTGCATTCAGAATCAGAATCAACTGGCCCTTCCAGCCACTGGCCGTGGAAACAACCAGGCCCGCAACAACAATGCCAAGTCTTATGGCCGTGTTCATGCCAACCACATTGATCTGAATGAAGCTCAAGACCAGCCTGCTACTGTGATGGGTACACTCCTCGTAAATTCAGTACCAGCATCCGTTTTATTTGATACAGGTGCATCGCATTCATTCATGTCAGAAGAATTTGCATACAAGCACGATGTTAAATTTGAGCAGATGAACACTTCGGTAGTGGTAAAAACCCCCGCGGGACAATGTCAGACCTCCATGGTTGGCATTGACGTCCCTGTGGAAATCGAAGGGTTGGAGTTTCGTGCCTCGCCCATTATACTGAAGTCGTCTAACATTGACCTCATTCTGGGAATGGATTGGTTAAAGGCGCATACTGCTTCTATCGTTTGCGCCACTAAGACCGTCCATCTGCTACACCCTTCTGATGAAATAATTAGCTATGATGCTCATCTGGTTCGGAATGCCGAGGCCAGGCTTTATGCCTTAAACGCATTGAACGTTGCACCACTCAAGGGCATTGAAAACATTCCCGTCGTGCGTGAATTCCTAGACGTCTTTCCTGAAGAACTCCCAGGGATTCCCCCTGCTAGAGCTGTCGAATTCGTCATCGACTTGAAACCAGGCACCACTCCTATAGCCAAGCGACCCTACAAGATGCCGCCGCATGAACTCCTTGAGCTTAAGGAGGAAATCGATAAATCTCTTCAAAGTGGTTTCATTCGCCCAAGTTGCTCTCCTTGGGGAGCACCTTCTCTCTTTGTCAAGAAGAAAGATGGGACAAACCGATTGGTCCAAGACTACCGTCCTATAAATCAAGCTACCATTCAGAATAAGTATCCTCTTCCTCGGATCAATGATCTGTATGATCAATTGGCTGGTTCATCAGTGTTCTCTAAACTCGACTTGAGGTTGGGTTACCACCAGATCCGTGTTCGTGAGGAAGATATCCCCAAGACCGCATTCGTGACTCGTTATGGTTCATACGAGTACACCGTCATGTCTTTCGGCTTAACCAATGCTCCAGCCACCTTCTCTCGCCTGATGAACTATATATTCATGGATTACCTCGACAAGTTCGTCGTGGTTTATCTGGATGATATTCTGGTATTTTCCAAGAACGAAGAGGAACATGCTGAACATCTTCGCCTCGTGCTGGAAAAGCTACGAGAGCATCAACTTTATGCCAAGTTCTCCAAATGTGAATTCTGGCTTCCCGAAGTAACCTATCTCGGGCATGTCATCTCTAAGGATGGTATTGCCGTCAACCCTGAACGAGTTCAGGCTATTCTCGATTGGACTCCTCCGAAGAACGTTAAGCAAGTCAGAAGTTTTCTCGGTCTCGCCAGCTACTGCCGTCGATTCGTCGAGAACTTCTCCAAGATTGCCAGGCCTCTGACTAACCTATTGCATAAGGGCGTCAAGTTCCAGTGGACAGACAAATGTCAGGAAAGCTTTCCAGGCACTCAAAGACAAGTTGACTTCTGCCCCAGTACTAGCTCCACCTGATACTAAGAAGGACTTCGTCATTTACTGCGACGCTTCCCGTCAAGGATTAGGCTGTGTCCTAATGCAAGAGCGCAAAGTGGTTGCTTATGCCTCTCGGCAATTGCGCCCTCACGAAGAGAACTACCCAGTTCACGACCTCGAACTTGCTGCTGTCATTCATGCACTAAAACAGTGGCGACATTACCTACTCGGTAATCGTTGCGAGATCTTCACTGACCACCAAAGTCTGAAGTATCTGTTTACTCAGCCAGACCTGAACCTCCGTCAGCAGAGATGGATGGAGACTGTTGCAGACTTTGATTTGGGTATTTCCTATACCCCAGGCAAGGCTAATGTAATGGCTGATGCCTTGAGCCGCAAGTCTTACTGCAACCACCTCCAGGTTCACAAAGTTCAGCCCTCACTTGTTGAAGAATTCAGAAAGCTAAACCTCCATATTGTTCCTCCGGGTGCACTCGCTCCCCCTCCCCCGGAGTTCCGCAAGATGAATCTCCGTGTTGTTTCCCAGGGTTCCCTCTATACCCTGGCTGTTGAACCCGATCTCGTGGGCACCATAAAGACAATGCAGGGATTTGACTCTGAAGTCTACAAGATTAAGCAAGACCTCAAAGAAGGAGGTTCCTCATCCTTCACTATTGCTGATGATGGCGCCTTGTACTTCAAAGGCCGCCTAGTGGTGCCGTGTAAGAAGGAAAACCTGAATATGACTCAGGAGGTTATGAAAGAAGCTCATGATACGCCTCTATGTATCCATCCTGGTAGTACGAAGATGTATCAAGACATCCGCCAGAGATTCTGGTGGTCTAACATGAAGCAAGACATTGCTCGTTATGTTGCTGAATGTGACGTTTGCCGTCGTATCAAAGCAGAACATCAAAGGCCTGCTGGAACTCTGCAACCTATATCTATTCCTGAATGGAAATGGGACCATGTCGAGATGGACTTCGTTACTGGATTCCCCAAATCGCAGAAAGGTAATGATGCTATTCTTGTCGTCATTGACCGACTTTCTAAGGTTGCACATTTTCTGGCGGTCAAGGAAACGATCACTGCTAGTCAGCTTGCAACTCTCTACATGACCAGAATTGTCTCGCTTCACGGTATTCCACTGGTTATCAGTTCAGACCGTGGCAGTTTATTCACTTCAAGATTCTGGGCAAGTTTCCAAGAAGCTATGGGCACTCATCTGTCTTTCAGCACTGCTTTTCATCCTCAGTCACAAGGGCAAGTTGAACGTGTCAACCAAGTTCTCGAAGACATGCTTCGAGCTTGTGTTATTTCCTTCGGCAAGAAATGGGAGGAATCTCTTCCGTATGCTGAGTTCTCTTATAATAATAGCTATCAAGCTAGTCTGAAGATGGCCCCCTTCGAAGTGTTATATGGACGAAAGTGCCGAACCCCTCTGAACTGGTCAGAAACTGGGGAACGTCCACTCTTCGGTCCGGATATTATCCAACATGCCGAAGAGCAAGTCCGCATTATTCGCGAGAATCTCAAGACTGCTCAGTCACGTCAGAAGAGTCAGTATGACCGTCATCATAAAGACATGGTCTATCAACCTGGCGAAAAGGCCTATCTTCGCGTTACACCAATGAAGGGTGCTCACCGCTTCGGGATCAAGGGCAAGCTAGCTCCTCGCTATATTGGCCCATTCACTATTCTGGAAAGGCGTGGAAAGTGGCATATCAACTGGAGCTTCCGTCGAACCTTTCTCAGGTTCACGATGTGTTCCACGTGTCACAACTCCGACGTTGCTTCAAGGACCCAATCCGAGCTGTGGACCATGAAGTGCTCGAATTGCAACAGGACCTCTCCTATAAAGAGCATCCGGTCCGCATTCTCGACCAAGCTGAACGCCGCACACGCCAGAAGGCGATCAAGTTCCTCAAGGTCCAGTGGTCGAATCACTCTGAAGACGAAGCCACCTGGGAACGCGAGGATCGCCTGCGTGATGAATACCCCGCACTGTTTCCTTCTACCTCCTAAAATCTCGGGACGAGATTTCTTGTAGTGGAGGAGATTTGTAACGCCCGGATAATCTTGCTACAGTAATCCCACGCTAATCATGGCACGTCATCCCGATTTACTGTTGCTATCTTCGAAATAATTCGAAACCGTTCAAATTCAAAATTCAAATTGATGAAAACAATAAAAGTTTTCAAAATTTAAAATAAAATTGTTCGGTGGTTGACGAATATTACAAAGGTAATTATGGGCAACAAACACATTTTTATAAAATGGCTAAATGATTTAAATGATTTAAACAGAAAAGAAAGAAATAATAAAAAGAAAACAGAAAACAAACAAAAAAAAGAGGCAAACCCCCCCCCCCTGCTGGACCGCGGCCCAGCTGACCATCGGGCCAACCAGGCCGGCCCAGGTCGCCCCCTCCCCCACTACTCTCCCTTATCCACTCCCCTCCCCACTCCCCACCGACAGCCTCCCCCACTCCCCCGAAATATCCTCCCTCCCCCCCCCGATCTGGATCGGGAGGAGATCGCCGCCACCCGCCGGACCGCCCCATCGCCGCCGAACGCTTCCCCCGCCCTCCTCCTCGCCGGTCGTCCCCGGCCGCCCCCGAGCACGTTGCCTAGACCCTACGCGCCTCCCCCCCACCGTGAGCATCGCCCCGCCTCGCTCCCTCTCTCTCCCTCGCGCGCTCGCGCTAGTCGTCGCCGGTCCCTCCCCGGGCGGCCGTGCCCGTGCCGGCCTCGTTCCGCACGGCCGCGCCCGCGTGCCCCCTCCCCTCGCGCCTCCTCCGTTCGGCCGGGGCCTCTTCCCCCCCCCCCTGCCGCGCCGGGCCTTCCCGCCCCCTCTCCTCGCACTCCCTCTTCCCCCGCGACCGTCGCCGCGCCCCGTGCGCTCCGGCCACGCGCTCACCGCGCCCTGGCCACGCGCTACACCGACCGGGCCGTGCCCGTCGCCCCCCCCCCCCCCCCCCCCGCCCGCTGGTCTCGCCCCGTCCATGGCCGCGCCCCCTGCGCCCCGTGCGCCCACGCCGGCGCCGTCCGCTGCCACCGAGCCCCCTGCTGGCCGTTCCCGCCGCTCGCCGGAGCTGGCCGGCCCCCCTCCCCCCTACCCCGCCGGATTCTGGCGCCCCGCCTCGCCCCGGGTGGCCTCGCGTGCGGGTGCCCCTTCGCCCGCACCTCCCGATCGGGCGCACCCGATCCACTAAGGCCTCTGTGCCTATGACAAACGGGGCCCTCGCCCCAGAACATTAAAAAAAAATAATAAAATAAATAATAATAATAATAATAATAATAAATAATAATAAATAAATAATGAATAATAAAATAAATAAAAACAATAAATATAATTAATAAAATTAAAATGATTTAATAAAATTATTAATTAATTAATTAATTAATTAAGTTAATTAATCCGGTTTAATTAAATTAATTAACTAGTTAAGATTAATTAAACTGTAATTAAATTAACCTAAACCCTAATTAACCTAAATAGAGAATGACAGGTGGGTCCCACTGGACCCACATGTCAGGGGTTGACTCAGTCAACCCCTGTTGACTGCTGACGTCAGCATGACATCATGCTGACGTCATAAATACCTTTTTTTCGAATTAATTAAATAAATAAATAAATTCCAAAATTATTAAAATCTTTTAAAAATCATATCTTTTAATCCGTAACTCGGATTAAAATATTTTCAACATGAAAGTTGCTCAGAACGACGAGACGATTCCGGATACGCAGTCCGTTCGTCCACCACACCCCCCTAACCTATCGAACCCGCAACTTTCCCCCTCCGGCTCCTCTGCCCGAAAACACGAAACACCGGGAATACTTTCCCGGATGATTCCCCCTTGACCAGTACCACCTTATACCACGTTAGGGCACGCCTAGCATCGCTTCTTGACATGTCATGCATCGATATGCATCTGTTTACTTGGTATTCATTGTTTCTTCCCCCTCTTCTCTCCGGTAGACTACGAGACCGACGCTGCTGCTGCCCAGTTCGACTACGGAGTTGACGACCCCTCTCTCTTACCAGAGCAACCAGGCAAGCCCCCCCCCCCTTGATCACCAGATATCACCTATTCTACTCTATACTGCTTGCATTAGAGTAGTGTAGCATGTTACTGCTTTCTGTTGATCCTATTCTGATGCATAGCCTGACATTGTTGCTACACCTGTTGATACCTTACCTGCAATCCTAAATGCTTAGTATAGGATGCTAGTTTATCATCATTGGCCCTACATTCTTGTCAGTCTGCCTTGCTATACTATCGGGCCGTGATCACCTGGGAGGTGATCACGGGTATATACTATACATACATACATACTATACAGATGGTGACTAAAGTCGGGTCAGCTCGAAGAGTACCCGCGAGTGATTCACGGATTGGGGGCTGAAAGGACCTTTGTCCCGACGGCCCTCTGTGTGGATCTTTATGGCGGAGCGACAGGGCAGGTTGAGACCACCTAGGAGACAGGTGGGCCTGGCCCTGTTCGGCGTTCGCGGATACTTAACACGCTTAACGAGATCTTGGTATTTGATCTGAGTCTGGCTACGAGCCTATACGCACTAACCATCTACGTGGGAGTAGTTATGGGTATCCCGACGTCGTGGTATCAGCCGAAGCACTTCAGACGTCAGCGACGGAGCGGCGCGCGCCGGATTGGAACGTAAGCCTGCTCTTGTATTAAGGGGGCTAGTTCTGCTTTCGGCCGCGTACGCAACGTGCAGGTGTGCTATGGGCGATGGGCCCAGACCCCTGTGCGCTTAGGTTTAGACCGGCGTGCTGGCCTCTCTGTTTTGCCTAGGTGGGGCTGCGACGTGTTGATCTTCCGAGGCCGGGCATGACCCAGGAAAGTGTGTCCGGCCAAATGGGATCGAGCGTGTTGGGCTATGTGGTGCACCCCTGCAGGGAAGTTTAATCTATTCGAATAGCCGTGATCTTCGGTAACAGGACGACTTGGAGTTGTACCTTGACCTTATGACAACTAGAACCGGATACTTAATAAAACACACCCTTCCAAGTGCCAGATACAACCGGTGGTCGCTCTACCTCAGGGATATGAGGAGGGGATCGCCGGGTAGGATTATGCTATGAGATGTTACTTGGAGATGCTACTTGGAGGACTTCAATCTACTCTCTTATACTTGATGCAAGACGAAGGTGACCAGAAGCGTAGTCTTCGACAGGATTAGTTATCCCCCTCTTATTCTGGCATTCTGCAGTTCAGTCCACTGATATGGCCTCCTTACACATATACCCATGCATATGTAGTGTAGTTCCTTGCTTGCGAGTACTTTGGATGAGTACTCACGGTTGCTTTCTCCCCCCTTTTCCCCTTTCCTTTCTTCCTGGTTGTCGCAACCAGATGCTGGAGTCCAGGAGCCAGACGCCACCGTCGACGACGACCCCTACTACACTGGAGGTGCCTACTACTACGTACTGCCCGCTGACGACGACCTGGAGTAGTTAGGAGGATCCCAGGCAGGAGGCCTGCGCCTCTTTCGATCTGTATCCCAGTTTGTGCTAGCCTTCTTAAGGCAACTTGTTTAACTTATGTCTGTACTCAGATATTGTTGCTCCCGCTGACTCGTCTATGATCGAGCACTTGTATTCGAGCCCTCGAGGCCCCTGGCTTGTATTATGATGCTTGTATGACTTATTTTATTTGTAGAGTTGTGTTGTGATATCTTCCCGTGAGTCCCTGATCTTGATCGTACACATTTGCGTGCATGATTAGTGTACGATTGAATCAGGGGCGTCACATCTTGCCATGACCTGCACCGTAGTGAGTGGATCGAGCTCGTAAACATGCCTTCGTGAGTTATGTTTCAGCATGTCCCAGTTTTCACCAAGTCTGAAAACTGATTATGTTTTTGCTATGTTCGCGTGCTTGCAATTGTATTTTGTGATCCCTTTTGACTCAAGGTCACTAAGGGACTTTTGTTAAGCTTGTTGAGTAGCTCCATGCCATGTCTTTCTTTGTCATGTTCAGGTCCTGTAGCAGGTTGTTTTGCTGCTCCGAAGAGGGCTATATGATCTGAAATTCCACACAAGTGTTAATTTCACTAAGTCTGAGATCTGTTTGCCATTTGCGTTTTTGCCATGCTTGTTTGAACCTGTTAATGGATGATTTGGCCGTAGCTTAGTGCTAGACTTTTGTTAAGCATCTTGTGTGCATCCCTGCCATGTATTTTCTTGTCTTGTTTAGTGGTTGTAGCATGTTCATCTCATTGCATTTAGATGCCTACTTGCTGTAAATCGCAGACCGGTGTCATTTTTGAACCGCTTGCCATTTCCAAACCGTAACTCAGATTCCGGCGTTCTTTATATCGTTTTCAAGCGATTTCATTGCATCTTTCCAGTGGCACCCTTGGATTTCCAAGTTGAGGCCAGGTTCATGCATTTCCTATCATATCTTGCATTTTGCATCCCGCATCGCATCCCGCATAGCATATCATCATTGCATCATATCGCTTGATCCTTGCAGGTGGTTGATTGTGTCCTTGTTGTTTGTTTGTCTTGTTTGGGTAGAGCCGGGAGACGAGTTCACTAACGAGGAGCCCGTTGAGTTTGCTTTTGAGGATCCAGTCAACTCTGACAACTGTGCAGGCAAGATGATCATACCCTCGAAATCACTACTATCTTTGCTATGCTAGTTTGCTCGCTCTTTTGCTATGCCATTGCTACGATGCCTACCACTTGCTTGCAAGCCTCCCAAATTGCCATGTCAAACCTCTAACCCACCTTGTCGTAGCAAACCGTTGATTGACTATGTTACCGCTTTGCTCAGCCCCTCTTATAGCGTTGCTAGTTGCAGGTGAAGATTGGAGGCCGTTCTCTGTTGGAACATTTATTTACTTGTTGGGATATCATTATATTGCTATGTTATCTTAATGCATCTATATACTTGGTAAAGGGTGGAAGGCTCGGCCTCTCACCTAGTGTTTTGTTCCACTCTTGCCGCCCTAGTTTCCGTCTTATCGGTGTTATGTTCCCGGATTTTGCGTTCCTTACGCGGTTGGGTTATAATGGGAACCCCTTGATATTTCGCCTTGATTAAAGCTTTTCCAGCAATGCCCAATATTGGTTTTACCATGCCACCTACCCTTTTCTTTCCCTTGGATTCTGCAGACTCAAGGGTCATCTTATTTTAACCCCCCCCCCCGGGCCAGTGCTCCTCTGAGTGTTGGTCCACCTGTCAGCTACCGGTAGCCACCAGGGGCAACTCTGGGCTGGCCTACCCGTACCTAGGACAATCTGAGTGTGCCCTGAGAAAGAGATATGTGCAGCTCCTATCGGGATTTGTCGGCACATTCGGGCGGTGTTGCTGGTCTTGTTTTAACCTGTCGAAGTGTCTTGAGTTACCGAGATACCGAGTCTGATCGGAACGTCTTGGGAGGAGGTCTATTCCTTCGTTGACCGTGAGAGCTTGTCATGGGCTAAGTTGGGACTCCCCTGCCGGGATTGAACTTTCGAAAGCCGCGCCCGCGGTTATGGGCAGATGGAAATTTTTTAATGTCCGGTTGTAGACAACTTGAACCTTAATTAATTAAAATGAATCAACCGAGTGTGTTACCGTGACGGCCTCTTCTCGGCGGAGTCCGGGAAGTGGACACGGTGTTGGAGTAATGTTTGCGCAGGTTGCCCCTCTAGTTTCTCGCTCGTGCTTTGCCTCCTCTTCTCGCTTTCTTTTGCGAATAAGTTAGCCACCATACTTGCTAGTCGCTTACTGCAGCTCCACTCTTATTCCACATTGCCTCACCTATAAGCTTAAATAGTCTTGATCGCGAGGGTGCGAGATTGCTGAGTCCCTGTGGCTCACAGATTACTATTACACCAGATGCAGGGCCTGATGATTCCGCTCCAGGAGACGCATACGAGCTCAAGTGGGAGTTCGACGAAGACTCTCAACAATACTATGTTTCCTTTCCCGATGATCAGTAGTGGTGCCCAGTTGGGGGTGAACGGGACCGTGTCCCATGTTGGGTTCTCTTTTATTTTGGCGCCGTAGTCGGGCCATGAGTGTTTGGATGATGTAATGTTACTTATGTACTTGATTGACGTGGTGAGTGTAAGTCAATTATGTTATCTCCCTTTTTATTATCATATTACATGGGATGTTGTGAAGATTGCCTAACTTGCGACTTATGCCTTCAATGCGATTATGTCTCTAAGTCGTGCCTCGACACGTGGGAGCTATAGTCGCATCAAGGGTGTTACAACCATGCTCTAATAGAGGTAGTGTTTGCTACGACAAGGTTGATCATCAAGTAATCCCGATTGAACTGCATCCATAATTCTTTGGGAAAATAACATTGAATGTACAAATGTTTGACAACCTCAATTCTCAAATCATTGAAGCAACACAAAGGATTATAGCCAGTGTAACGTTAGTGTGTCCTAGTTAGTTTAAGTAATCCGCATGGTGAAAATCTTAGGCAGAAGATTAATTAGTTTACTAACTAGTATAGTACCTGTGCGTTGTGACGGGATCAAAGTACATGGTGACACACTATAAGAAAATATGCATAAGATTGATCACATAGTTGAGACAGTACGAAACAAATTCTTTTTAAATGTTGGACAACTACGTGAAACGACAATCTATTGTAAGTTGAACATTATCACACTCATATATTTTTGAAGTGAACATTAAAAAAAATGGATTTTTCATTTATTTTTGAGAACATTTTATGGAAAACATGATTATTTTAAAAATGCTATTAAAAATCATGCATATTTTATATATTTGTGAATATTTTGGAAAATGTTCTAATATTTTTTTACAAACTTTCAAATGCAAGAAAAATTATGGTCTCTTTAATTCAAAGGATTTTTATAGGATCTTTAAAGGATTAGAATCCTTAGAAATTTTTCCTACGTTGGTCATTTGATTCGTAGGATTGAATCCCGTAGGAATTCTTTTTAAGGATTCGTTTGTACTACATTTCACAGGAATTCTAACATCCATTCCAACCTCTCGAAAGAAATTCTTTGTTTTCCCCGTGACACAATCAAACAAACTCAAATCCTATAGGGATCCAATGGACATGCCATTCCAATCCTACGTTTTTTCTATTCCTGTGTTTTTGCAATCTTATGAATCAAAGAGGCTATAAAAATGAGGAAAAAGACAAAGTTAAAAATGGTGAACGAAATATCTAGTCAATAACATTCTAGAAGGTTCCCAAAACCGGGTTCTCTAGTATGAGCTGGCCCAATACATATAACAACGTAAGTGTTCTATATACGAGCTTTTGCGACAATTTGATGCGGCAAGCGTCAAATAGGAAACGCCAAGCTAGACAGACACCCGCTCCATGCGTATGCACAACCAAGAAAAAGCCCGGTCGATTTGATGGGCTGGTATCAAAAAAAGAAAATATCAGATGGGCTGGTCAAGGCGGCGCTATCGCACGGCGCGATGCCGACGTGTAGCGCGCGGCATACCCTATTTGACGCTCGTTAGCGTCAGAATGTTGTGCTTTCGCGCAGGGAGCCATTGGTTGGGCCGGCCCATGTACGGGATCAGCGTTTACCGTTCGATGCGTTCGCTGCCGCTTCCTTCTCTATTCCTTGCGGGGTTTTTTTCGTTTTTCTTCTACGATTTTTTCTTCCAGTGTTTTCATTGTTTTGCCTGGTTTTCAGTTGTTTTTTTTTCCTTTTTCTTTTTTGGTTCTTTTTTTCTTTTATGTTTCCTTTTTATTTTCTCTTTTGTTTTTCTTATCTTTATTGCGCATTATATAAAAAGTTCACCGCATATTACAAAAATCTTCATCATATTAAGAAAATGTTCATCGTATATTATGAAATAGTGCACCTTGCATTCTAAAATTGTTCATCGTGTATTACAAAAATGTTCATAGTATATAATGAAATTGTTCAACGTATATTAAAAAAAGTTCATTGTGTATTTAAAATTTGTTCATCGTATATAAAAAAATTGTTCAACGTATACAAAAAAAATGTTCAGTTGTGTATTTAAAAAAAATTCAGTATTTGTTTTAAAAAACTCTCTGTATTCTAAAGTTTGTTCAACGCATATTATAAAAATATTTATTTTAAAAAATAACATGATTTGCCGCTGCCTTTTATACTTTAAGACAGGCGCTGCAATTTTACCGTTGTAGGTAGCTAGCTCGGCTGGTTGGCTCGCTTGGATCCAGAATGAGGTCGGCAGCGTGCTTATCGGGCCGGCCCGTTTGCGCTTCACTTCAGCGAAGCCGCGTCGCTCGGACGCTCACGGGCGGCGTATAGGAGCTCTCGTAGCGCGCAGGAGTAGTACGCACTGGGTTCCAGACTCAAAAAAAAAAAAGTACGCACTGGGTTCCGCCACTTTCGCCACAGACAAGGCCTATCCGGTCGGCGGATCACCTCCGCGTCATGGTCGCATGTTTTGCACGAGCTATAGTTATTGGATTGAGATCAGGTCGACCAACAATCCGATTCTATTGCCATCCGCTCAACGTGGTCCGACATGGATCAGCATGCAGGATTTTGTGTGCTTATTAAAAAAAGTGCAATATGTTTATCAGTACTTTTCGAATGAAATGGTCCTCGTATGCGCGGTGCGGGGAGGCATAGCAGGCAGTAGCACAGATCTATCCTGGGAGCGGAGATGCACCGGCTTCTCAAAATGCAGGCAAATCGGATGAATTGGGCTCGGTCTTGGAAAAACAGAAGAAAAATTCTTGCCGTCGTCTCTCCTCCGGGGGCAAGGCTTGGGACACCTCACGCAGTAAAAAAGGCCGGCCGACCCGCACCAGATCACCCAGCAAGCGAGGCGAGTACACACAGTGGCATCGCCGATGGAGCACGCATCGCAGCAGGGCCAGGGCCAGGGCGAGGGCAGGACGGAGGATGCGCGCGCTGTGATCCAGGCCATGCGCGGGGGCCACGGGCGAGCGGGCGAGCGAGCAGCCGCAGCGACGATGCGTGATCAGGTCGCCCACCCCCGTCCGTCCGTCCCAGCTTTCTCGCTCGTGTCCGTGGAAGCATCTTTCCTTGACAGCTAACGACTCGGGGGCACCCATCCAAGCAGATACGCATGGCCGTGGGGCGGGCCGGGAGGACGGACGGGCGCGGCAACAAGAGGACAAGGCCAGATTCTGATCTCCACACGCCTGCTGCCTGCTCCTCCACCACCACCACCACCATCAGAGATGAGTGAGCGAGACCCGGGGTGGGCCTGCCTCTGCCTATCACACACCACTGCCCGCCCAGTGCTGCCACCGATCCCGTTGCCGTCGGCTTCGGGGCCTGCACTGCCCGCCCGTACCGTACCGTAGGTTGGGCGCTGCCGTGACGCCACAGTTCTCTCCGACACCGCACTGTACGTCC